>NC_133177.1:52137500-52152500 GCF_049306965.1 Danio rerio | reverse complement strand
ATTTGTGAAGGGTGAGAGTATATATGCGGAGTACAAAATATAGATGCCATGCAGACTCCTGGGACACAAGAGACTTATATTGCATCTTGCAAAAATTATCATAATAGGTTCCCTTTAAAAGGACTTTAAAAGAGACTCTTTTTGGAAAGATTTGAGTAGATATATACTGTACAGTTAACATCAGAATTAATGAAATTAACTAATTAATTAATTCCCCTCTAAATTTCTGTTTAATGGAAAGAAGATTTTTGCAACACATTTCTAAACATAATAGTTTTAATAACTAATTTCAAATAAAATAAATTGTAAATTCCATTAATCCAAAAGGTCAAGTCATGTAAGTTCATAATTTTACCCTTTTTTTTGAGTACAAAATATTTTAGTCCAGTGTTTTGTAGATGCCATGTCCAATTTGCATGATCTCTTCCCCTTTTCAAAACTCTGATTCTGATATGCTTCTCAACTTAATTATATATATATATACATTTTTTTGAGTAAATAATTAAATAATAAGTAAATAATAATAGAATCGGTAAAAACGATGAGTGCAATCTCGTAGTACAAAAAAACTTAAAAAAATAAAAAATGTAGGGATATAAAGGGATTTAAAGAATGTTTAATTATCAGTTGTGCCAACAAAAACGTTTTTATTATTTCTAGTTTCTTTTGGTCTGTCTGGAAAGAAATATAGTAAATTTTTTAAAGAATACCTTTTATGCTAAAATCACTTTTATAAGTGGTTTAAACACAGTTGTGAGGCAACAGTGTGTGAATATAACCAGCAAATCACCACATTTATATACAGTAAAACATACACATTTTATATCAAAGCCTAAATTGATTAGTTTCAAAGAGTTTAAAATATTTTGTGTATGGGATTTTGAGCTGATTTTTCACATACACGCTTTAGGGACATCAGATATAATCAGGGCCAAAGTGGGACTCTTTTTCAGCCCTAGAGTTTCAAGCCTTAGACCGGCCCACCTCAGTTCACCACTGACTATATCAAAATAAGGTCATTTCCAATTCAGTTTCTAATTACACTATCACGTCTTTTTTTTTTTTTTTTTTTGAGAAAACAGCTGTTTTAGAACTTCAAATGTTCAACAACCCTTACAGTATTATATGTCTTAACAATAAAAATGGAAAAAAAAAATGTTACTCAAAAGAGGATTGAACCCGGGTTGGCGGCGTCATAATCTAACGTGCTAACCACTGTACCACAACAGCTGCTCATTAAATGGCTAAAAATAGATAAAAAGAGTAGAGCTGTAAAAATAATAAAAAAGAAAGCTGTGGTCAAGTAAATAAATAAATTATTTTTAAAAAGTGTGACTGCTGAGAGCAACAGATTCTGGAGCTAGGGACACCGGCCCTCGTGGCCAAAAAACGGACCGGCCCACTGGGAATTCTCCCGGTCCTCCCGATTAGCCAATCTGGGCCTGGATAAAATATGTTTTACATATTGTAAAAAGGCGCATAATTGGTCCCCTATAAAACAGACTTCTTTTAAAAAGACTTGAGTATGTGTATATTACATGTATATTTGTTCTCATGCTGGATCTCTCTGTGTTTCTCCAGATGTCCCAGATCCCAGTGTCCCCGTGAGGGCTTTGAGCAGCACTGCAGCCTCCTCCAGAAGTTCATCACAAACCACACACTCGCTCTCTCACCTCCAGTCATACACTCCTCCACAACCCCAACCCAAACCAGCGCAGCACCCTCAAATCTACACCCGGCCTCAAACGCAACCTTACAGCCCACCGACACCATCACAAACACTCCACCCGGACGTCCATCCAGCGTATCACGATCTTCAACGGCAAACCAGAGTCCCACCGCAGACTCAGCCGAAACCACAGCCTTTCCTTCCGCCTCAATCACATGCATACATTTCTCCTCCGCCCAAAATACCTCCTCAAACCCAGCCCAAACCCCAGTGCTTCATCCCGCCTCAGCCTCAAGAGGAGATCGTGGGGAAATACGGCCCGTCGGGAGCCGCCGTCTCCAAAGAGCCAAAACCAGAGGTGCAGGAAGATCCAGAGGCCATGACATCAATGTCTATCAAAGAAAGGTGTGTTGAAAGTGCATTGATTGAAGTTTCAGGTCAACTGTGATGTTTGAAGATACAGTGCTCAGCATATATCAGTACATCCCTCTCATATCTATATTTTAAATAATTATTTTTAATTCACCTTATTCTTTGTCGACGAGCGGGCGCAGCCATTTCAATCCTTTTGGCTCGAGACTTCCGGTGTCATTCACTTCCATTCATTTTTAGACAGTGAAAACGGCTTGTTTCGCGGTTTAATGTTGCAAACTGATATTTTCTTATTATATTATTCTACTTGGTCTGTATAGTAATGCAAACATTTGTTTGTAGAGCAAGTAGTTTGACCGTTTTCTGCCGTTTATTATTCCTAGTAATTTCTCCCATAGGCGACTGAATCGGAAGTTCTAAAACAATTGCGAAAACAGGCGCACAACCGCATTTTAGAATAAGGTCAGTACAATATAGTTTATTTAATACTGAAGCCAAACGTACCTGTTTTTAAATATGTTCAGTGACTAAAATATTAATTTAATAAGTGAAGTTTAATTTTAAACTACTTTCGAGAGGAGTGCTCATGATTGACCCAGCCAGCCCACATTAGCTCATCATGATTTTCCAATCAAAGGATCCTAAGTCACTATACAGTATATATGCTCATTTTTTTCCTACAACTATCTTCGCCTGGAAGAAACCCCCCTCCTCCCCTTCTTCCACCTTTATCTAGAATGGGCGGCATGGTGACCCAGTGACTAGCTCTTTTGCCTCACAGCAAGAATACCAATGGCGTCGGGTCCTTGCTGGGCCATCTGGAATGTCTTTGCGGAGTTTCCATGTTTTCCCCGTGTCTGCGTGTGTTTCCCCCAGGTTCCCCGGTTTCCTCTCACCGTCCAAATATGCTCTAAATCAGGCGTGACTAACCCTGTTCCTGATTATCGACCTTCCTGCAGATTTCAGTTGCAACCCATATCAAACACACCTGCCTGTAATCATCAAGTGCTGTTCAGGCCCTAATTAATTGGTTCAGGTGTGTTTGATCAGGGCTGGAGCTGAACTTTGCAGGACGGTCGATCTCCAGGAACAGGGTTGAAAACCACTGCTCTAAATTATAGATAAAATAAGCCTAAATGTTTTTTTTTCTAATGTCCTACTCTCAGGAAGTTCACCTCGGCCTCAGCAGCTTAATTTCCCCTCGCCCCATGAAAGGGGGGGAGCCCTGGGCCTGAGGATCCCATGAGCTCAGGGGTCTCTCACGAGACAGCACGCCAAACAAGCTATGTGATAAATCATGAGCTAAGTGTGAACTCTTGAAATGTATTTGTACAATCAATTTATTTAGTTCAAATGCATTTAATATATTACCATGCCATAATACCAAAATAATTCATAAAAAAAAAAGCCAGCAGATGATCGGCATGTTAAAAGCACACTAACAGGCATTTATCTGCATAATAAAGATTCATTAGAGTGTGCTGATGTCTGGATGACTGGAGCTGTTCCCCTTCTGTCTTGTCTTATAAATGAATCTGGGTCATCTCTGCTCTCTGCGAGTCTGATAATGCGGACTGCACTATTTTCAAACTCCCAGCATTCCCTGCAGGCCAAAAGCAAATGGGTGTAGACAGAGAGACTGAGCCGCGACATTATAATATCCGTGATTTCTACAACAAACAGGATCCCTGGAATAAAGTGTCTCAGTTTTATTTTACATTTGAAATACAGTAATAGCGCATGGCTTTTCTCAGTGTGAATGTCTTCAAGATGGAAGGAAGTAGCTAACGTGTTTTGTTTCTCAGGTTAGCCATGTTGAAGAAAAGCGGAGAGGAAGATTGGAAAAACAGAATCAATAAGAAACAGGAAGTTATACAGGAAGTAGCGTCTGCAAGCGAGAAGAGCGGCCCGATATGGGAGGAGCAGAAAAAGGTAAGAAACATCAAACCTGGAAAAGCATCATTTTTTTAGTAGTGCTGGGAAATTATCACGATTAATCACATCCAAAATAAAAGTTTGTTTTGACATAATATACAGTGTGGGAGGCTACTCCGAGCTCCTAAGTCCTCCCGGGGAGGATCATCCTCCCATTCAACATGTCATGTCTTTTTTTTTTCTTCTGGGAAATATATTCTAAATGAGCTGTAGACATGAAATTAAACCAGATTTTGTTAAAATCACAAACAATACAAACATCAAAACAAAATATAAAAATAATCTGAAAAAATTATGTGTAATAACAGTAAAACTACAGAAGTAGAAAACACTGAACTACTGAAAACGGCAGCTTAAAGACGCCTCTCATATGGAGAATGAAGTCACATGAATTGTTCGGGTGTCATTTTTTTTTACGGACTTCAACAGGGTGTAAAAGTATTGGTAGTTCTGTGGGTCTCGTCTATCAAATCTAATCTTTAATTTGTATTTTCTATTGGATTCAAGTTAGGTGATTGGCTGAGCCATTCTACAGCTTGATTTTCTTTGAATGCATTTCAGAGAAATTTAGTTTCCTTGGCTGTGTTTTGGATCAATGTCTAGCTGAAATGTTCACCCTGGTATTATCTTCATTGTAAAGTTAAGTAGACGCTGACAACAGGGAGTAAGGATACAAACGCAGGTTTATTAAGAATGATCGGGCAAGCAACGGTCAACACAGGGGCTAACAGATGTATTAGGGATGCACGATATATCGGCGGCCATATTGTAATCCATCGATAAATGCTATTTTTTAGATTATCGTTATCGATTTGATGTTTAAATTAGGCCGATATCTTTGAGCCGATAAATTACATTATTGTACAGAACTGCCTGCCTCACACATGCATGGGCGGAACTTGTTCAGACTTGTCCAGTGCACTATAATGGAGCTCTCCTCACAGTCACATTGTTTATTCCTTCAAAGTCCGTCCTTTCGTCATTTAGCATTGCTGTGCGTTAATAACTCAGTAAGTAACCATGTTTCTTATCATAGTAGATATGTTTGATTGAGTGCCATTGTGCATTTTGCTTTAAATCGCCTCAGGAGAAATATTACATGTGTAAACATAATAATAGTAATTTACATAATAAAAGTCATTTACTGTATTTACTGTACGGTTAAGTAATAAATAGTGCAGGGGTCAATAACCTTTTTTAACCAAAGAGCCATTTTTTGTCACTTTTAGTTTGATATATTCAAAATCTGATAATTTACTATTAATATTAATAATAAAATAAAACATTTCAATAACGGTTACTGTATTTAGATTTCAGGAAAAAATCAGTATTTTTAAAGTACGTCTCCTAAAGTTTTCATCTGGAATATTAGCGTATAGTTTATAATTCCATGCGTTATGTTTTTATGTATTTTTTATGTGTTCTTATCTGCATCTTTGGTTCCAGTCAGATGTTATTTAGACCTTTAGAGATTTTACTTAGTTTTTCTAATTATTAAATTTCTGCGTGTTGCATTTTACAAAATGTTTAAGCAAAAATTGCATTATATTACTAAGACATGATCAGGATGAGTTACAAATCAAATTAATCAGTATTTTTATTTTGGATATATTTAATAAAGCTCATAGGTGGCATGAATCCATTTAAGTGCATAAAAGCAATACTGTACTAAGCGTAGTAATACAAAGCAGAATGGATTCATGCTTTTATGTCATTTACACCAATAGTTGGCCATAAATGTGTTGAATATGATGCATTTAAACTTAAATTTAAATGGAGACATGAGAATGATGGTTTTGACCAAATGGAAGCACATGTAGAATATGTAAAAGCTCAATTGAATCCATATGGACTTTTAATATGAGAGAAAATAGTAGTAAATTTCATAGGCCCTATTCACATTTCTGGGTTTCTCAGTAGCTGAAGTCGTCATAGTTGGGTAAACTTAGAGCGCAGTGAATGGGAGAGTGCAACAAATATATATTTTTTAAATCCTTTTTGCTGAAATAATAAAAGAAAAAACTCCACGATGGTGTCATCAAGACTTTCAGAAAAAGGAAAATATTAGTGTCTAATAACGGCAGCCAGAAGAGAGAACTATGTTAAATTTACTGTCCTGCCCTCATAGTGCTGCAGTACAAACACCTGGCAAAAGCAGTATTTATTTATTTATTTTTATTGTTTACTTGATATACTAAATACATAAATGCATATAAATCTACATATGTTTGTTTTAAATTAAAATATTAAAACCTTTTAAGGATTTAAGATTATGGTGACGATTAAACACGCCTTACTTTGTGAAAAGGGTCCATTTTTAGGTGAGCTACACTTCATCAAATCTGTGAATAAGATGTTTTTTTTCTGATTTGCGAATAGTAACACATTCCTTTACTCTCACAGGCAGAGCTGTGAATTGACTGCCTAATGTTTTAAAGCCTGCACTTTATTCAATCTGATGACTCATTTCACAAGCGCGCTATAGTAAATTGCATGGCGTTCGTCTTTTCAGACCCTGTGTAATTTCCAGTGTTTTAAATAGCAGCTACTGTGTTTCTGAGCTATTGTGAAACTCTCGATTCAGCAAGTACAAAGGTTAAAAGTGTTTTTAGGTCTTGGTATTTTAGACCCACTCATGCTGCATCTTCTGTGTGTAGGATGAGACGTTTACCCGTGAGTTCAAGTCATCTGAGCAGCTCTGGGTAAGCACTAGCATCAGAGATGGTCCAGTTTGGCTTTAGCTGTAAGCTTATTGGCTGACCTGCTAGTGCGAGCTGCATTTTGATTGGCTGTTTCTTGAAGCACTAATCCTGCTTTGCTGCTCACTTTTTACTTATTTGGGTATTTTGCACACGTTAGATAAACTAACAATCAGTAATGTTATCATAACCTTTAAAAATCTTTCATTTCAAGATCTACTACACTCAAAAAATGATTTCTGTTGGTTGTTCAAACTACTCAATTAAAACGAGCTGAATCAACACCATTCTCAAGGGTTTTTTTGGGACAGTTTATTTGTTTTATGTTCAATCTACTTAAATTTGTAAGGACAATTAAGTTAATTTAATCGATTTGTGTTGGGACAACATCAATGTTTTATGTGGAAGCCAGCAATTTTTTTTGCAGTGTATTTATTTTTAAAATGAGAAGCTGTACCTGTTAAAATTAGTTAAACCACTGTAACCTAACATGAATAAACAATGTTTTTTTTTGTCTAGCATTACAGTAAGTTACCTTATTGTAGAGCATTTTAGTTTGCTTCTCTTAAAAACTGCTGCTGAATTGTTTGGAAAAATGTTATTATAGATTAATGAATAGTAGAATCTGCATGTAACTGTAACTCGTATTCAAAGTCAAAATCTAATGTTATGAAGGAAACATCTTGTCGTTATAGATGGACTTGATCAGTTTTTTCTTTAACTAATGAGAGAACACGTAACCTTAAGTTAGAGATAAAATACATCCAGGCTGTTGTCTTTATTCTGCAAAACAACCACCTGGATGTTCTTTATCCTGCTTATTACATGGCTACTTGCCACAAAACATAAAAATAATTGTTTATTAATTCTTTAATAAATAATCACAAAAATAGCTGAATGAAGCATAAACTAACATACGTACAGTATTTTTCAGTCACAAGATGGTGTCAAACATTAAAAAACAAAACCGGTTGTTGTCTGGGAATAACATACCCGGGTTGTCTTAACTGACCAATCAAGTGTTCCAGAGAGCTGTGTAATAATCCCAGTTGTAATAACAACTCCTTAAACTAATAACACAGACTCACCTGCGAACTTTAAATCATCTTGGTTGTCAGTGAATAGGTTTACATCCAAGTTTACACACATGCATATCTCCCTTAATATTCTCTTCGCTCTTGTGGTCTAAAACTCAATTGCTGCTGTTGTATATTTTACAACTACAAAAAAATTTTTTAAAGAGAAACATTCAATAAAACATTAAATCTAATCTGAAATTCCGGAAGTAGAAATACTAAATCAGTATTTTATTATTAATACACACTAATCATATTAAGTGTATAGAGTGTATAGTTAATATTTATAGTTACATTCAGGGCTTGACATTGCCCAAATGCGGGTAGATTTCAGCTCTGCTGGGTTAGATAGCCGCTCCCACTAGCCACTTTGGCTGGTTGGAAATAATTTTTAAACTGTATTTTTTTTTTGTTTTTTAAAACAGGGTTCGACAATAGGGATGGCCCAATATGCGTGCAAATGTGATCTTAGAATCCAGAAGCCGCACGACTGACAAAAATAACTGGGTTCGCGCAAGCAAAAGAAAACATTACTCGTGAGCACAGGTGATGTGATGCGCACGACTGTTAAAAATTGTTCACGTTCCAGTTTACTTGCGCATAGCTACCGCGCCTAAAGGAAACACAACTGGTGCGATCTGTTCTCTTTGAAATAGACAAGACAAAAAGCGATGATCGTGCACCCACAGTCTTGCTGCTTTCAAGAGCTCAAAATTGAAAAATATATAAATATCCTTTTGTAAGCAGCAGCAGTCACTGCTTTCGTTTGAATTATTCTTTAAACAGATTAGTAACAGGCCTAATATTAACCGTGTGTACGTGAACAGCCTTTCATTATCACACACGGTATGTTTTTACCTGCTTTCTTTTGCTCACAGTTATTTTTGTTAATATAGTTTAATTATCATCCTTTACACTAACATTGCTTTAATATGAGATTAACTCACCATTTATGTGTAGTAACTGCTGATTTGGGACCTTTAGCCAGGACAGATTTCTGAGCATATTTTAGATACATGACAATAGATCTTTTTAAATGTCAATTAAAAAAAAAAAAAAGAAAATCTTTGCTGAATAAAAAATACATGTATGCAGTTATATTTAGCTGGTTTTGACACATTTAAAATGTGAGGGCTAAGAAATAATTATTTCTTTTTGGCGTGGTCAGAGATAAATTTGATAAATCCTTAATTTTGAGCCCTAAAAAAGTCATGTGAAATAAAAACTAATTGTAATGCAACACAACCCATTTGCTCATGCACAGTTAGCAAGCTCATACACAACAGACACAAGAAGTGTAATGAATGAGAAGTCATGTGGACATAAAACACAACATCTAAATTAAGTCATTTTAGCATGTCAAAGTCACATTTATTCATATAAAATATATTTTCCAAACAACAAAAGAGTGGCTAGTGAAAATGCTAAGTGGCTAGTAACATTGGGAATCTACTAGCCACAGTGGCTGGTGATCAAAAAGGTTAATGTCAAGCCCTGGTTATATTTCATTATTTTTTAATTTTAGTTTGTGTTGGTGTTTGTTCCCAAATATTTAAACAAGTACTAGTAGTTTATAACAAATAATGAAGTGTTTTTGAAATTTACTATAGTAAAATGTATTCTGTATTTATTTACATATTTCCATCTCTTTGTTAATAAATGTAACCGTAGTATATACTGTACTCTACTTTAATACCATACTTTAATACTACTATAATTTATTTACTACAGTAAATAGTGGTGTGTTAATAAAACATTGAATTAAATATGACATTTTGGAAGTTTAAATACAAAATCAGTATTTTATCATTAAAACACTCTAATCATATTTAGTGTATAAAGTATATAGTTAATATTTACCTTTCAGGTTATTATTTTTTATGTTTCTACCAATGTTGGTGTGTGCATGTTATCAAATGGAAAAAATACTATAGTCATTTATAGTATAGTGTTTTGATCCATACTAAAGTGTATTGTACTGTATATATTACTGTAGTAAACTGATAATATATACTACGCTTTAGCTTTTACTACAGTAAACTGTGGCATTTGTACTATAATATAGCATATAGTTGTAGAAAGCTATATTATTGGCTAATTTGTTTATTACTTTAGTTGTTTTGTTATTATAGAAAGTATGTAATTACCACGGCATATTAATTCAAGTACTTTACTATAGTATTGTTTAAAAATACTCTACTGTAGTATTTTATTTAATATTTTTGTATTTGTATTTACCGGATATTGATGCCGCTTCTCAATATATGTTCATGTTTGTAAAGCGCTTTGAGTTGCATGTATGTAGGAAAAGTGTTATACAAATAAAAATTATTATTATTATTATTTACTATAAATTGCTATAGTATTTTTCATGTGGGTTAGTTGCCAAATGAGTCTAAGAGCAAAACCATCTTTTCCTCGTTCATTCTTCATTTCTATTCTTTCTGTTCCCTTACTTCACCCTTTAATCATTGTTTCTCGCTCTTTCATATTCACTCTTTTGTTTTCTGTTTGCTTTGTTTCCTCCTTTTTTTCTGTCTATAGGAGCCTGTCTTTTCTTCCACCTATTCTCCTCCTCCTCTTCCATCCACCCCAAAATGCCAATATGTCGAGCATCAAGGTCAGGTAAGAGAGAGCTTGTGTGCATTTTGGAGCCATTTCATTCCTAACACGTTTCTGTTTTATATGAAATATGTGCTTTACTGATTATTCAAAGTCATTTTCTGCTTATGGACACTTATAGATGTGTGTGTTTGTCTTGAATGTTGATCGGTTTAAAATAAAATAGTTTTGTCTAGCAAATAGCTGCTTTTTTGAAAATGTTTTTATTCATTGATGTCACCATATTCATAATTATAAGGTCTCCCACAAAAAAAAAAAAAAAAAACGGAGAAATGTGACAACATATTGTTAAGGTTAAAAATTAAATTATAATAAAATAATCAAATAAGATCAAAACGGGGGTTTTCGGTTTGAGCATGCACATATTTTTACAGAGGCAAAACATTCACAGATGCAGAGGAGAAAGACAGTGACTATGTTTACATGGACATTAGTAATCAAAGTATTTGCCAAATAATTCATTTGTCGACTTTAACTGCAGTTTGGCACTTTCACTTTCATTCTGGAGCATTTCATTCATGCCGCCTGTGACAAACCAGATATTAGATGCTAGGAGGTTTGATTAAGGTGTTTAGATGTTTATACTCGGAAAGCTGCTTTTACAGCGGATCTTTCAGCCCATAATATTGCAGTGACATACTGTAAACTTAGGGTGCTTTCACACCTAGACTTTTGTTTCGGAACCTGTCTCGTTTGGCCAGTAGCGCGGTTTGTTTGGCATATGTAAATCCAGCAATTGCGCTCAGATCCGCTCCAAATCAGTCGGTCCGAGATCACCTGAATGAGGTGGTCTTGGTTCGATTAAAACTAACTTCGATTGTAGTGGCGTCTCTCTGCCGTCTGAACACTGTAACAGGTAAAAACAGTCTTCAAAGCTATCATGCATATTAATGAAGTTGCACCTCATACACAATAAAGTCTTTCTCATGAATTAATTCTTCATACTCAAACCCGCCGGTACAGATATCCAGTCAACATGCTGGGATTCACGCTATAATCTAATCGCGTGACATAGCTTCAAAAATTAGTTTCAAACTGGAAGAACGAATTTACTCGAAATAACGCATAAACGACCAATTTTTTACTTTTTTGAGAAATATATGTGAAATATATGTGTCCTAATGTTATTTATAGCAGCATGAGACACATATATGACTGTCAACATCTCAAAAAATGTGTTTTGGTTTTTTGTAACCTTTTACATTTTTAAGTTAATTTATTTTTTAAAGCCCTTTTGTACATTTTCTGGAAATGTACCTAGAAAATCAGTAACAGTAACATTCAATGTAGAAATCAGTAACACCGACTAAAATTATGTAATATGCATTAATATGAATAGGTATGGACTTGACGCATTTCTACCTCAATACAGCAGTGTTCAAATGTCTGGTTTCATTTAGTTAATAAATAATTCTACCTCTTTTATTAGTTTGTGTCATTTACTTTTTTAAGTTCCTCTGAATGATTGTTGAAAATGCTTTACTCAGGGAAAGTGTATGCATTGAAAGGGTTGGTGGAATAAATATAATTTAAATGCAAATTGCAACACAGGCTCATTGGAAAAATGTGCCCTGGAGTATATTTTTGAGAAGCAAGAAATATGTGCTTGTGGGTACATATGTCCGCATTTTGATTAAAACAAAAGCTACGAGGTGGGACTGTTGACTGCATGCCACTATATGGATGACTTTTCCGGCTTGAGTTTGTGCAGTAGCTCACCACAAAATCCACCAGACTAGGAAGGTGGACCAATGTTTGAGTTCAGCGAAGGACGGTTTCAGAAACAAGGAAAAACAAAACCCATTGCCTTTTCTCTTCTAGTTGTTTTTGAAAACATTATTGGTTGGGTTTAAGGAATGGGGTGTGTGGGTCAGTTGATATCTTGCTGATATAAAATGCACAACGACAAGCCAACCGGCTTCTCTCACGGATGCATGCAAGAAGGATGTTAATATTTACAGAAATGTATGCAGTGCCATCCAGTGAATTTCGGCACAAATGCGAAAAGTTGCCCCTGTAACGTATTTGAGATTGTCAAAAATGTACATGACGCCCTCTAGTGGATTTGTGGAAACTAAAACTGCAAGACAACACTCCATGGTACAATACACATTTGTCGATTCTCAAAAATGTAGCCCTGGGCACATATTTCAGTGCAGTTTGAGTGACGATTATTGCATTTTTAGTGGAAAGCTTTTAACATGCACAGTGAAGTCATCTTTAAATTTATTGTGAAAGATTTTGATTTTGATTAAACCATATGCATTGCGGATGACATGGTCTCTTCATTTGGTGTTTTCTGTTTTCTAAATGAATGAGTGTGATCTATAACTGTAAAATCTGTGTTTGCATGATCAGAAACTTGAAGAGGGTGAGGGTCAGATGTCCATTGAAGAGAGGAAGCAGATGATCTCCACCCGAGAGGAGGCGTGGCAGTGCACAGGAAAGGGCGTGGCCAATGACTCTGCACAGTACACTGTGGCTGCCAGGATGGTGAAAAAAGGTGAGATCATGCAAACAAATGCTTTATTATTAGATACAATTATTAAATACTTGGTTATTGAGCACAGAAAAAGGAAACTTGATATTTGTATAGCTAAATCAATTCACAAATGAGCAGTTTAAACTGACAAAGTTAATTTAAATATTGCATTTGTTTGACAATTTACACAAAATCATGTATTACATGGTGGCTGCTTTGACTTCATTCATTCATTCATTCATTCATTCATTCATTTTCTTGTCGGCTTAGTCCCTTTATTAATCCAGGGTCGCCACAGCTGAATGAACCTCCAACTTATCCAGCAAGTTTTTACGCAGCCCATCTCTGGGAAACATCCACACACACATTCACACACACTCATACAGTATGGACAATTTAGCCTACCCAATTCACCTGTACCACATGTCTTTGGACTGTGGGGGAAACCGGAGCAACCTGAAGAAAACCAACGCGAACTCAGGGAGAACATGCAAACTCCACACAGAAACGCCAGCTGAGCCGAGGTTCGACCAAGTGACCTTCTTGCAGTGAGACGACAGCACTACCTACTGCGCCACTGCGTTGCCCACTGATTTAAAATTAATATAAATAATTACTTTTTAATTTACTTTTATGTTGTTACTGACTAATTCCAGTTATTCCATGTAGAGATGCATTGTATTAAAACATCCTTTAAAAACTCATATTTTCATCTTTCCAAAAAATATCAATGAATTTAGTAAATTAATAGGTAAAAGCATCAAAACGATAATGCTATATATACTGTTTTAAATATATTTTTAAATAATAATAATAATTATAATTTTTTTAAATAATAATGCATACTATTATTATTTTTAAAAGGGCTATGCATGCTCTTGTATTTAATACTAAAGCTATAATATTATTATAATACTAATATATTATGATAAATAATTACACTTATAATACATAACGTTCTTGTTATTTAAATATAATCTAATGTTTAATGCTTACTGTTGTTATTATTACAAAATCTACACTATAATACAAACCATTTGTAGGTAAAAACATTATGATTACTTTGCATATGTATTTTATATTGAAATATAAACGATTATATTATATGCTATTCTTATCAGTAAAACTATGCACACTCTTTTGTTTAAGAAAAAGCTATAATAATACTGTTCTTCTTATTATAATCATGATTATAAAACATAATGTTCTTATTAGTTAAAGATACCAAATCTGTAATACTTTTATTATTAAAAAATCTACTCTATAATAAAGCCATTTATATTATATAATGTAAAACGTTATTATTACTGTGTGTATTTATCATATAACAAAAGCTAAACTCTTATATTATTTACCATTCTAAAAAAAAGCTATAAAAAAGCTATAAAAAGCTATAATGTAATTATAATGATGTTCTTAATAAAGATAATCAAATCTGTAATACCCGCTGTTATTAAATAATAAATCAACACTATTATACAAGCTGTTTTTATAAAAAAAATGTAAAACTGTGCATATGTATTAAATAAAAAAAGAAACTATTATATTACATACTATTCTTATCATAAAATCTATCAAACTATGCACAATCTTGTATTTAATCATAAGCTATAATGTTTCTCATATTATTATAAATAATCACAATTATAATACACAATGTTCCTATTAGTTAAAAACAATCTAAATCTGTGATGCTTGCAGTTATTAATAAATCTACACTATAATACAAACCATTTTTATTTAACTTTTTCTTTATAATTACTTGTTTATTGGTTTTAATAAACATAAAAACAAACAAAAGCAAAAAAAAAGGACAAAATCAAGGATGGCAGTAAATTCAAGTATAGTAATAAAGTTGCTACCGTGTCTCAGTGGTTAGCACCGTCGCCTCACAGCAAGAAGGTCGTTGGTTCAAGTCCCGGCTGGGCCAGTTGGCATTTCTGTGTAAAGTTTGCTTGTTCTCCCTAAAAAAGGAAACATGTACTGGATAAGTTGGCAGTTCATTCCGCTGTGGCGACCCCTGATAAATGAGGGACTAAGCTGAAGAAAAATGAATGAATGATAAAAATTACAAACCATTTTCTTAAAAAAAAGCAAAACATTATTATTACTTTGCATATTTGTTATATATCAAAATCTAAACTA
>NC_133177.1:52097500-52132500 GCF_049306965.1 Danio rerio | reverse complement strand
AATGCACATAACAGACCTTTAATAAAGCATTCAAGCCTCCCAGTCATTGACTTTAGTAAAGTTGCCTTATTTACTATTCCCAGATATTAAACATTTTTAGATAAAAATAGATAAAAATGTGGGACATTTATACCTATAAGCGCCAGCGTGGGTCAAATTTACCCACTATAAAAAATTGTATTTATGCATTGCTTATGTTTGAAGTTATTAACCAATGACTTTTACTTTCAATTTCACTCACTGAATTAGTGGTTATAATAAATGAATAAAGTCACAATGACTAAAAGAAGGCAATTTGTAGAGCTATTAAAAACACAAACTGCAATGAATGATGGAGAGTCTGGAGAAATAAATCATGCATCAGAGTATGATGGCTCAAATTTAGATATTTTAACCTACTCATAACATACTCCTAAAATAATCTTGTTATCCTAAAATAATAATTTCATGAGTCTAGGCACTTTTTAGTTAACAGTGGCGAAAAACAGTGAAAGAGTATGTTTGTTTTTTAGCAATTTGCAAACAAAGTTTGTGCTGGGTAAAATTTACCTGCACTGGCGATTTTTAGGTATACAGCAACCTATGGCAGTTCTAGTGTTAAAGCATTAAGCTCTAAGCTTTAATTTAAAGCTTCTACAGAGAAAAAAAACAGTGTACTTACACTATTGCATACATTCTAGTCTCTTGTGACCCTATATGTTTTTATCAAAAATTAATTAGAAAAAGGATATTCTTCAATATTTCCCTCCTTATTATGTTTTTTTTTTTTTTTTTTAAGAAATAGATCCTAAACCAGCCAAGATCTTGTAATCTTTTGGCTGTTTCTCATACTTTGTCTTGATGTCTCATTTGATTTCAGGTTGACCTCAGCTATGGTGCAGCACAAGCGAGCCGTTCGTCCCTCTCGAAATGTCCAGGCCTCCAGGAACCCCTTAAAGATTCTGGCTGCGAGAGATGACATTCGCCAGGAGTATACAGAGCAGAGGCTGAACGTCGGCCAGCTGGAGAGCAAGAGAATTAAACAGGAGAAAAGTGGGTCAACGAGCACTGGATGCAAATGTGCTTCAGTTCAGTGTTGTTGTTTACGACAAAAAAAAGGCAAACAAACAGAAATATCGCTATTGTAACTAACTGGTAAAAAATTCAAGTATGTAAGGTACTAAAACTAAAAATTCTTTCAAATTAAAGCTGCAGTTTAAAAAATTTATATAAAAAGAAAATTTAAAAAAGAAGATGAACTGAAATAAAAATACAATAATTTTTGTTACTTTAAATGTTGACAATAATAATAATAATAATTATTATTATTATTAATTATTATTATTATTGTTATTATTATTATTATTATTATTGCATAAGTCATAATAATGATCAATAATAATAATAATAATAATAATAATAATAATAATAATAATAATAATAATAATAATTATTATTATTATTATTATTTACTTATATTAATTCAGCTAGTTACCAAGGGGAAAAATTAAATAAAAAGTGTTTATACATATAAAATAAAAACAAAAGTATGGAAATAACATCAAATCAAAAACTGCATCAGTTACTCAGTGACACTAAAGTAACACCAGTTTGATTACATATAAATGCTGTATTTTAAAATCTATTTTATATGTGATATATAATATGTGAAAGTGGCAGTGAAAGAGAAACAAAGAAAGACAGATTGTAACTTGTATTTAGCTATTCAAAAAATCAAAAGGAGGCTTTACATATATTACAAAAAATACAAATACAAAAATAAAAAAAATTAAAGGCTTTACATATATTAATTTACATATAACATTTACATAATATAAAATATTTTCATAAGGTGAATTACAAATAGCTTGCAGCCAGCATGCAGAACACATAAAAATATATCATAAGTCAAAATATAACAAAAAAAATGTAAAGCAGAAGCCACTTATGCAATTCATTTTCATTTTCTGTGTGTCTTCCAGTGAGCAAGAGCTCCAGTTTGTCAGATGCAGCTCTGGCGGGTCTGGCCAGTAAAGAGAGTTACAGCAGTGTGAGTCTGCGCAGCGTCAGCATCTCAGAGCAGATGACCAATAACAGCGCAGCACCATACAAAAAACTCATGCTCATGCAGGTCAAAGGTCAGTCTTTTACACTGTCTGCTAACCTATCTCAATGTGCTAAAACCATTCATTCAATTCAATTCAATTCAGCTTTATTTGTATAGCGCTTTTACAATGTAGATTGTGTCAAAGCAGCTTCACATAAATGGTCATAGTAATTGGAACAGTGTGGTTCAGGTTTTAGTGTTTAAGTTCAGTTCAGTTCAGTTTAGCTCTGTTCAGTGTGATTTAATCATTACTGAGAGTTCAAACACTGAAGAGCAAATTCATCGATGCGTAGCTCTACCAATCCTGAAACATGCGAGGCAGTGGCGACAGCGGAGAGGGAAAAAAAACTTCACCTGATGGGAGTGAAGAAAAAAAACCTTGAGAGAACCAGACTCAGTTGGGCACGACCATTTTAATTTCTCCGCTGGCCAAAAGTCTTGTGCAGAACTTCATTCGCCGTGGTTTATGCTGGAAGATGGCCTCAATGAAGACTCGTCTGTCCCTGGAGCGTCGCTGGAATCAGACTCATGTTCTCCACTCCCCACGACCATCAGCGCAGCAGCAGCTCAGGATATGGCCTGGTCCCGGATATGGAATCCTTGGGATCATCACGTCGCTGGTCTTGGATCCAATCAGTGACTCCGCCTAATCTGAGGACCTCGGGATGAGTATCCCCAGGTGAAAATAGAGAATAAAGAGAATAATTAGCGTAGCTGCTGTTCATAGTGTATATAAGCAAGATGTAGAAGCCAGTGTGGAACCTGCTAGGTGATGCACTGAGTGTATGCTTTACTAAACAGATAGGTCTTTAATCTAGTTTTGAACTGGGAGAGTGTGTCTGAGCCTCGGACATTACCAGGAAGGCTATTCCAGAGTGTAGGAGCCATGAAAGAGAAGGCTCGACCTCCTTTACTTGATTTTGCTATTCTAGGTACTACCAGAAGCCCTGAATTTTGAGATCTTAAGGAGCGAGTTGGTTCGTAGCGAGACAGAAGGTTGGTTAGATAAACAGGAGCTAGATTATTTAGAGCTTTATAGGTGAGAAGTAATATTTTAAATTCAATACGAAATTTAACAGGCAGCCAGTGTAAGGAGGATAAAATTGGGGTTATATGATCATATTTTCTAGACCTGGTCTCATGTAGAGACCTGGTCTCATGTTTTCTAGACCTGATCTCATGTAGAGATATTTTGTTTCAAATTAAGCTGAAAATTTCCACCCACCGCGAAATACATTTGGTAAAAAAATAAATGTTTTCTTATTTGTTTAACGGACACTTTCCCTTTCAGTGGAGATATAAAAATAAAAATGATTAAAATACAGTCTAATATGAACAAGAGTTACACAATGGGATTCAAAAAGTCATTATTTTACTGCAGCAGTGGCTCTTTTTTTTAATACAGGTCGACGGCATGTCCAGACCAGACTAGTGGAGCCGCGAGTGTCCTCTCTGAACAGCGGGGACTGTTTTCTTCTGGTTACGCCTGAGCATTGTTTCGTTTGGATTGGGGAGTTTGCAAATGTCATTGAAAAAGCCAAGGTATTGTGCATGATTTTACAATAGCCCCTTTCACACAGTGATACCGGTAAATATCTGGAAAATTTCCGGAAAGACTTTACCGATAAATTCAAAAAAGCGCTGTTCACACAGGCGAGGACGTTACGGAATTTTCCCAAAAAAGAGCGTTCACACATCCATTCCAAAATACCGGTAAATTCTGACATCATTCACCACAAATGAGCTCTAAACGGCTGCGCTTGTATTTGTAAACATTTGACTACATCACAAACTCTGTGGATGATCAGTATTGTGAACAACTTCGATGAAAACATATGGAGGATCACTTTCGCATGTCGAGATGTTCATAATATGTGTGTGTGCTGGTGTTCACGGCTGTTTCACAGGCACACGCAAAGCTTGAAGGTAAACAAACAGCGGCTTATCATAAGCATCTTATCGATGATTATTTACACAGTTGGCATTAAGAAGAACATATAAACGTTATCTGACTAACTTCTAGCAGCTTAATGCGTCTGGGAAAATATTCAAAGGCTTTTATTCGCATAAACCGCGCGGACGTGAATGCTTCTGACTGTTCTGATTGGCTGAAGCAGGCATTTCACGTCAGCACGTTCTAGATGTGCACTCAATCTTTCCGGCAATCTTCCTTCTGCATTCACACAGCGCAGCATTCCGGCAAATTACTGGTAATGTTACAACTTCTCTTTCCGGAAATAGCCAGAACGAATTTACCGGTATTTTCGAAAAGGACCTGTTAATGTAGTGTTTTTTTTTCGTTTTTCTCTTACTAAATCAAACTCAGTCTGGAGGTTATGAATATCAGAAGAATATACTTTATTGTCGACAACAAAGGAGAACTTTCAGGAGACCCCCAGTAGCATCTCTGTCTGAAAAATTCTGCCTCACTCCTGTTCTGGCCTTATTTAAATACCCTTTTGCATCCGTTGTTTTCCTTTGTTCTCCATATATTACACAAGATCCCTCCTAGTTTAACCCCTGACCCCAAATTCCACCTCTGACATCTGTTTTTTGAGACACCTCAGGCTTTTTTACCACTCTCTTTTCATCCCTTTTTTATGACCCTTAGTTGTTTCCTCAGGCCATTTCCCCTTTCTAACTCTACATAACACTTTAATTGTTTTAATGGTATGCAAGTCTACAAGCAGATTATACACATATAATTTGAATATATAGATTAACTTCACACTTTAAAAAGTATAAAATCCACCTCATTCACACATAAACCCTTTCCGGAAAATTGCCAGTAATTTTCCGGAAAGGTCTGTATGTGTGAAAGGGGCTAATGACCAAAGTAACATTTTCGATGCCTTACAGTGTGGTCTGTTGGTCCATTGGTTTGTCCATTAATGGTGTCCCACTGTGGCCATCGATCTGATATCATTTGTAAATATTTAAGAAATGCAACAAAATGACTGCTGGCTTCTTTGTAATGCTCTTGATTCGCTTGGTTTCGTTGCTTACTTTTTTTCCTCATCCGCTGTTAGTAGCCAATCAGATTTAACAGCCAACAGATTCATCCAATCAGCCATCAATGATTCATTTGAATGAATAAGAGACACACTCAATGCATTTTTTTTTGATTGTTTTAAAAACGCAAGGCGCACCACACTTTTTTTGTTGACAAGAAAAAAAAGTGTTGTGCGCTTTTTAAGTCGCTAGAATATACGTAAAATATCCCTAACAACACACAAGGGCTAATTTGATGTTGAGATATTGGGCCGGTATCATACGCAGTAATCATATTGATGATTGATGTATTTGTAATTCAACATGCAGGCATCAGAACTGGCCACTTTTATCCAGCTGAACCATGATCTGGGTTGTCGAGCTGCGTTTGTGGAGACCATTGAAGAAGGAGTAAACGCACAAAGTTCCGCAGCCACAGAGTTCTGGAAGATCATCGGAGGACCCGCCAGCTACCAACGTACTTCTCTTTAAACCATAATACAGTAGTCAACATTCAAAATGAATCAAAAATGTTTTTCAAAATTGTCCTAGGACAACAATGGGGGATGTTCAATAGATTTAGGACAACTTCGATGAAAGTTGATGACCCACGTCAGATGTTGACTACTGTAGCAGTTATCTGCTGTTATTTGAATTGAAATAGATTTTTTGATTTGTATGGTTATGATGATTTTCAGCGGCCGGGTCTCCAGATGAGGATGAGTTGTTTGAGAGTGCCATTGTGGAGACCAACTGCATCTTCCGTCTGGTGGACGATAGACTGCTTCCTGATGATGACTTCTGGGGGAAAGTTCCCCGTAGTACACTTCTGGGCTCTAAAGAGGTCAGAAAACAAGATGGCATTTTAAAGCATTCATCATAAATGTTGCATTGAAAGAGTTGGAATAGAATATTCTTTGTATTTTTTTATCACTAGGGGATAACTACGATTTCACTTAAATAATTTCTTACTCTAATTGTCAATTTTAATGTATTTTTTATAATTATAAAATAATATTACTATTAATAAAAAATTTTAATAATAAAAAATACATTAAATTGACCATTTAAATATGAAATTATTAATTATATTTATTAATATTAACAATAATAATTATTATTATTTTTAATAATATCAACAAGAGTATTTATTTTATTTATATTTTCAGCAGATTTTTTGTTTGTTTGTTTAGACACTGGTTAAATGTGAAATAGTTTACTATTCTTCTAATTTTATGCTCACTAATATTATGTTACTGTATTTCATAATTTATTTTGTATAAATAGGTGAATTTAGCACATTATCAAAGGCAGTTATACTTGTCTTCCAATATGTTTATTGTAATGAAATATGCAAAGCTGAACAACAGTGTTAACACTTCTTTATTTTCAACAATTATTTTCTTCCACATTTTTGTTTGCGTATATTTTGATTGACATTTGACACAAAATATTTTGAATGAATTGAAATACTCAAATATGTAATACCTTGGTTAAATTTTAAGTCAAATAATATGTCTGGAATTTGTAGCTCTTTTACTTATTGATGTTTAGAATATATAATGGGTGAATTTAAAATGAATCACACCTATTTTTACACTGCTTTATTTTGCATATTTTTTATTAATATTTATTAACAGTGTACTTTAACCCATTCAGATTGTATTTATTTTCTTTTCTTTTCTTTTTCCCCTTTTTTCCCTTTTCTTTTCTTGTTTAGTTATTTCTGTTTTTGTTGTTGTTTTGTTTTGGTCTTTTTTATATATATTTCTTCTTTCTTTTTACCCTTTTTATCCTTTTCTTTTCCTTTCTTTGCTTTTTTTCTGTTGTTATCTTTTTCTTTTCTTTTTCTTTCTTTTCTGTTTTGTTTGTTTAGTTTTTTCCCTAGTGTTTTGATTTATTTTTTCCTTGTATTTCCTTTATTGCTTTGTTTTGTTTTTTGTTTTTGTATTTCTTTTTTTCTTTTCTTTTCCTTCCTTTTTGGTTTTCTTTTGGTCTGTTTGTTTGTCCTTTATTTCTCGTTTTTTTTTGTTTGTTTGTTTTTTTTGTTTGTTTGTTATCTTTTTCTTTTTTGTTTTGGTCTGTTTTGTTTTGTCCTTTTGTATCTTTTTCTTTTCTTTCTTTTTTGTTTCGTTTTGGTCTTTTTTTTCTTCCTTTTTTTTTTGTTTTTCTTTTCTTTTTTTCCCTTTTTTTCCCTTTCCTTTTTTTTCAAAATGTACTGACCCCAAACATTTGATTAGCTTTTGAACAGAATAAATATGAATCATGTTGATATTTGTCTTTTCTTGGTTATATTTTCCTAAATAGGTTATAGTGTTTGATTTCGGGAGTGAAGTGTATGTCTGGCATGGTAAAGAGGTCACGCTGGCACAGAGGAAGGTGGCGTTTCAGCTGGCCAAGCATCTGTGGAACGGCACCTTTGATTACACCAACTGTGACATCAACCCTCTGGACCCGGGAGGACACAACACACTCATACCACGGTAAATAAACATATTTTGTAAGATTTACATTAATTACAATATTAAAGTTAAAGTTGTTTTTCTCCTATGTATCTTTAAAGTGAGTTTAAAGCTTTAGTGGGGCTGTTTTTTAGGAAAGGTCAAGGTCGTCCAGATTGGGCCATATTTGGCAGACTGACTGAACATAATGAAACGAGTCTGTTTAAAGAGAAGTTCCTGGACTGGAGAGATCCTTCTAGACTGTCACCTAAAAATGTCATCGAACACCCTTTCCAGCAGAAAGTGGTGGGTTTCTGTGTGTGTAAAATGTTTCTTTGTAAAAAAAAAATCTATATTGATAAAACTGCTTTTAAAGTTTTTATTTTTATTTTTCACATGATGTTTCAGAAGTCATTTAAATATGCTGATTTGCTGCTCAAGAAAACTATTATTATTATTATTATTATTATTACTATTATTTTAAATGATGAAAACAGTTGTGCCACTCAAGACATTTGTGGATTTTATCAAATTAAAATTTTGCTAGATTTTGTAACCTTGTTATCTATTTATTTAAATGTTTGTTTATTTTGCTTTCATTTATTTATGTACATGTATTTTTTTTTTGGTATTGAATTTGTAACTTTTTTTATTTACTTTTTATTGAATTTTAAAATGCACTGACCCAAACTTTTGGCTTTGTATAGTATTGTATGCTCTGAATTCAATTTTATGTTTGTAGATGTGCTATTCATTTTTTGTTAAATTTGCTAATACCTTTCTTTTTATTAAAAAAAAAAGTTAATTCCAAGAAAGCAAACAAGTATGTTCTCATAAAATGTAATTCATGAATTATTTAAAGCCTGTGTATCCCTCCCAAATAGTTTGTATTAGTAGTAAACATGCAGTAAAAATAAAAAATATACAAACTAAGCAGAAATACTAAACATATTAAAATATACACCAATGTATTTGTTAAAGTAAAAACATCCATGTGTCTGCAAATGCCTTTTTTCTTTCACTAAATTGTAGGCAAAAACTGTATTTAAACAATATTATATTATTTATTTATTTATGGATATATATTTTTAAATTAAATTAAAGCAATGTTAACTTTTTAAAATTGCGCTGACCCCAAATTTTGGTATGGTATTGGTTTTTGCATGTTCTCTGAATTCAGTATTTTGTTTGTAGATATAATATTAACGTTACTTAAATTTGCTAAAACCTTTCCTTTTATTCAAATAAAATGTAAATTGCAAGCAAGCAAACGAGTATGTTTTCATAACACTTAATTTATGAACTATTATACTATATACTCTTACCAGAAAGTTTGGAATATTAGTAAATGTAGCAAAATACTGAACATTTTTAAATATATAACAATGTATTGCAGTAAAAACATACCTGTCTGAAAATGCCCTCTATTTAATAGACAAAAAAAAAAAACAGAATGTGATCCAAGTATGTCCAAATTCATAGTATTCAGGAAACAGCTGGCAAAATGTACTACTTCCAGTAAGCCTGTCCCATAAGGCAGATACTGCCACAAGGCTGCACAAAGTGCTTTACAGGGAGAAAATAAACACGATATGAGCATAAAAACAGTAACAGCAATAGGCACGTAATAAGAGAGAACGGAGAGAGTATATCAATAAAAGAGCAAAATAGGGGGGGAACTTATGCTTCAAAAGATCTAGAAAATAAATGCGTCTTTAATTTAGACTTAAAAACAGGCAGCGACGAAGCCTTTGTGCCTAGACGCAAGTGTCTTGGAGGAGTGTAATTAACAATCAGTCATTATAAATAATGAGGGCCTAGACCATGTAGCGCTTTATACACAAAAAGAAGGATTTTAAATTTGATTCTTTGTGCCAAGTTTTAAACCAATTGTATTATCTATACACTACAGATATGCAGTACTTTGGTACAAATACAGTGTAGAATTCTGGATCAAATGATTGATTTTTTCTTCCACTTTATACAGTTAAAGTCAATATTATTAGCCCTCCTGTGGTTTGTTTTTGTTTGTTTAATTGATTTTATTTGTTTTTAAATATTTCCCAAATTATATTAAACAGAGCAAGTAAATTTTCACAGTATTTCCTATAATATTTTTTTCTTCTGGAGAAAGTGTTTTATTTCATCTAGAACAAAAGTGTTTTTTAGCTTAAAAAATCAAATAAAAAAATAAAACATTTTAAGGTGAATATTATTAGCCCTCTCAAGCAATATTTTATTTCAATTGTCTACAGAACAATGCAGAAAATTGAATTAAATTAACCTAGTTAAGCCTTTAAATGTCACTTTCAGCTGAATACTAGTATCTTCAAAAATATCTAGTCAAATATTATGTACTGTCATCATGGCAAAGATAAAATAAATCAGTTATTAGAAATGAGTTAATAAAATTATTATGTTTATAAATGTGTTGAAAAAAATGTTCTCTCCGTTAAACAGAAATTGGGGAGAATAATATACAGAAGGGCTAATAAATCTGACTTCAGCTGCGTGTCTCTCTGTTGTCAGGAGTGTCCGCCTGCAGACTGTGGCTCTGAGTGCCGGGCGTACAGCGCCTCTCTGATGCTGCCCGTTCTGCAGTCGCCCATCAGCACTATTCTAGATGGCCAGGATGTGGGTCGAGGGCACGGGCCAGTAGAGAACAGCTCAGACGACTGCCTGCGCTCGCTGGAGATCAGCACGGTCAGCGTGGACGTCTGGCACATCCTGGAGTTTGACTACAGTCGTCTGCCCAAGCAGAGCATCGGTCAGTTTCATGAGGGAGACGCGTATGTGCTCAAGTGGAAGTACATGGTGAGCGCAGCAGGTCAGTATCTGCACCGGGACACATGAGCTATTTATTCGGAAACTTGAATTAATTAGCATTTTCCTATAGCTCTTTCACCCTCATGTTGCTTTGCGTTCATTATGGGAGTGATGTACTATAAAGGTTAAATGGTAAATGATTAGTGGGGGAAAAATGCTTTATTTAATTGTTTTAATTTAATTTAATTTAATTTAATTTTATTTTATTTTATTTTATTTTATTGTTTTTGAAGATGTTCACTTTAAGTTACAATTCATGCTATTTACCACTGGCTTGTTACCTACCTATTATTAAAATATTAATTGTATATTAGTAGCTATAACACATGATCTTATTCTACATGCCTAATTTTAGGGTGTACTCACGCTGGGCACGGTTGTCTTGAACTGTACCTGTGTGCAATAGTCCCCTCTCGCCCTCAGCCTGCACTCACATGGCATATTTTATCTTCCGAGCCAGATTATGCTTACGTCATCGATGATGCAACTGTTCAGTTTAAAAAGAAGAGAAGCGCTCTCGCTCAGGAGAAAGAAGATTGCTTTAGTTATATCGTTAAGTATTATTTTACGCACAGTTAAATATTGTGCGGAACAGATCCACCTCTTTTGAAAGTCCTCGTGCTGCACGTATTAGGAGGTTTGCTAAAGGCATCAGCTGTCATGCAGCAAGGGGTTTGTATCTTTTATAAACGATAATGAGTTGCATTTATTGAAAATAAATCCATATGAAACAGACCCTTAAAAGTAGGGCTGTTTATTGGCAAGGGCCTCACGATATGATACACATGTAATGAAATTAGCTCAGTTTATAAATATAAATAATCATTAATAATGGTTTATTATTAATATTCCGGATTAACCTTCTGTCAATTTGGTTAAACAAATATATAAATTTATATGATTCCGCCCGCTCGACAGAGCAGACTCTCAGATTATGAATATTAATTATCAACAATAACAAATTATTATTAATCATTAATATTCTGGATTAATTTATTGTTAATTTGACCAAATAAACAACCAGAACTGCCGCTCTTCCGAGCGGACTCGGTAATGATCCATTCATTTAGAGAAGGGAATTATTACTACTTCTTGTGAAGTAGATTAGTCATTCATAAGTTTTGATCAACCTATAGCAGCTAGGCAGGGGAATCTAACATTTCAGTGACTTTTTCTGTGAGGCAAACAATAAAATCCACTTGATTATAACGATACATGGGTATATATACATATATATCACGATATATTGTGATACAATAGATAATGTGATATTTTGCACATGATTGGCTGCAAATACAAGCATCAGATGTGTGTCTAATATAATCAGAATCAGAAAGCGCTTTATTGCCAGGTATGTTTGCACATACATGTTTGCAGAATTTATTTTCGTGACAAAACTTATAAATAAATAAATAAATAAATAAATATATAAAAAGCTTTTTTTTTTGCATATATGTTTTTTTTAATATAAAAGTGTATATATATATATATATATATATATATTTATTCAATTTATCTTTTTTTTCCCTTTTAATTACCGAAAGACAGCTCCACGTCTGCACCTTCACACATTGGGTTGAATTAGGCTTTACAGACTCCTTTACTTCCACTGTATCTGTTCAACTGAGAGAACAGAACCAACCCTGTGACGTCAGACACAGACAAATTCCAAGATGGTGGCGCCCTAGATCTAAAATCTATAGCAAAACATGCCGTTTTCTGCTAAATGGTTACATTAATCGAGTTTGTTTAATATATATTTTCATTAAAGTGGAATCCAATAGACAAAATAAGATAAACTTGACTGAGTGCTTCATTTCCCCTTTAAATCTAGGTATAATCTTGAAAAAGGACTAATGATATATTATTTACTGTCATCATGGCATAGACTCAAGAAATTAGTTATGAGAAATTAGTTTTTAAAACTATTACATTTAAAATGTCTTCTGTACATTAAACAGCACTGCGGAAATATTTAAAAAGAGTCAGCATTTCAGAGCAGGGCTAAAAAAATTGCCTTCACCATTGATTGCGCTTTTGTTCATTATTTTTCGCTATTAAAAATGGTTTAAAAAATAACACTTGCTTATATTACAGCAAATAAGGCTATAGTTATTTGTGCGAATCAATAGATGTCTCCTTTGACAAGTGCATTTAAATGTACACAGCATATGCTACTTTGATTAAAATGATTAGCTCTAATGCATTTTTATTGTTCATAATTTTTTGTGTCAAAAGCGTGAATTCTTCTAGTATGCATGTGTTAAGTGTTCAATCACACACATTAATAAAAAGAGCATATGTTGTGTCTATTCTAAGACAAGCATATAAAGATTTACCTGAATTGTGTGTGTGTGTGTGTGTATTCAGTGGGCAGCAGGCAGAAGCCGGATCAGCGCAGTGCAGGTCCCGGTAGAGAAAAGTGCTGCTATTTCTTTTGGCAGGGCAGAAACTCGAGCGTCAGTGAGAAAGGCACGTCTGCACTCATGACCGTTGAGCTGGATGAAGAGAGAGGAGCGCAGGTAAGAGCATATGCTGAATTAAAATGATTTCTCCTGCTCTTTTTCACTCACTCACTTTCTGTGATTCCTCTTCAGATGCAGGTGCAGCAGGGGAAGGAGCCGCCCTGTTTCCTGCAGTGCTTTAATGGAGGAATGATTGTGCATTCTGGAAAGAGAGAAGAGGAGGAGGAGAACATTCAGAGTAAGAGTTTTATGCGTTCATGATTTGCTCTATTTTAGTCCAGTCATTTGGGAGTGCACGCTACTCATTCTAGAGTTCCAGTTTTGAAAAGTAGCATTCTTTTTGCCTTTCATTTATAGTTCATGCATTGAAAACATCCAACTCTCTAATAAATACATCTTATTTTGTAATCAAAATGCACATTTTAAAACAATTTCCAGTCATTTTTGAAACAATATAGCTAATACATTTGAAATTAAATAAGTGTCATAACAATTTTGTCAAATATATTTTGCTCAAATTTAGCACTTTTTTTTTGTGACAGTTTGATTGATAAGTATGAATATGTTTAACTGTTGGCAAACTATAGAAACTATTATTAGTTATTATTTGTATTTTTAATTTTAGTATTTATTTTTATTATTTTTCAATTTGATATTTTATTGTAATTTACTTAATTTATCATTAATTTAATTTATTTTACATTTTTCTTTTTCCTTTTTAGATTTTTTATTATTATATTTTTGTTATTTTATGTAAATTGTATTTTATGTTTTATTTTATATTTCATTTTCATTCCTTTTTTGTTTTAATTTATTATTTAACTTAATTTTAAGTTAATTTTATGTTTTTTTATTTTAATATTGAATTTTTATATAATTTGTTACTAATTAAATTATTTAATAAATTTTATTATTTCATATTTTTTGTATTTTATTTATTTAACTTTTTAATTTAAATTTTTCTTTTTTTAGATTTATCTTTTATTATTATTTGTTGTTATTTTAAATTACATTTATTTTTTTTTTTATTTCATATTTCATTTAATTTATTTATTTGTTTTATTGTATTATTTTATTTAATTGCAATTTAATTTTATATTTTATTTTATTATAATTTTTTTATTTACTTTGATACTATTTTAATTAAATTCTTTAGTCAATTTTATTATTTGATATTTTATTGTATTTTGTTTATCTTATTATTTAATGTACTTTAAATTTTATTTTATTTAAACTATTATATTTTATTTATATTTTATATTTTTATTTTATATTTTATTTTCATTAAATGTATTGTTTTATGTTATTATTTAATTTAATGTAGTTAAGTATTTAATTGGATACTATTTTAGTTTAATTGTTAATTTAAATATATTATTTGATATTTTGTATTAAAAGTTTTTATTTTTTATTTTCTTTTCTTTTTAATTTTTTATTTTAATAATTTAATTAATAATTTATTTTATTATTCATTCTTATTTCACATTTAATTTATTTTATGTTTCTGTTTCATTTTATTTAATTTTATTATTTAATTTATTTTAATTTGTAATTTATTTTTCTTTTCTTTTTCTTTTATTTTAGATTCTTTTATTTCAAATTTATATCATTTATTATTTCATTATTATTTTAGAATGTAGCAATTCAAAGACAATCGATTTAAATATGTTTAATAACCATTCTTAAAGTTTAAACAAACCTAGGCAACAGAAGTAGTATGCAGGATAATGTTTGTAATAATGTGAAGGATAATGTTTGACTGATGTGTTTCAGATGACTGGCGTCTGTACTGTGTGCGTGGAGAAGTGCCAGTGGAGGGCCACCTGCTTGAAGTGGCGTGTCACTGCAGCAGTCTGCGATCCCGCACCTCCATGCTCTTGCTCAACATCAACAAAGCACTCATCTACCTGTGGCACGGCTGCAAAACACAGACTCACTCACGGCATGTGGCTCGAACTGCAGCGGACAAAATCAAAGAACAGTGAGTCTTTCACACAAATCCATCTCACATTTAAAATGGAAAATATACATGAAATATACAAATCATAAATCTAATTCACATGAAATGATACAGTTTAAAAATTGCCCTAAAGAAGCATTGTTATGCATGTATGCTCAAATTTAATATCAAATTAAAAAAGCTCTTTGGAATAGAATTTAGAACATTGATTAAATATAGAAATGGAACAAAACTGACTTCAAAAACCACGTATCATATATTTTTCTATATTTTTAGAGTCATTTTTGTAAAAATGTAACCATATATCACATATCAACTGAATTTAGAGCATCTATTAAATCTAGGAATTAATGATTTAAAGCAATACTGAATAGAAACACATTTTGCATTACTCTAAGTTGAATGAAATACTGATATTTGTTTGTTTTATTCAAGACGACCGCTGGAGGCAGGACTTCACAGTAGCTGTAATGTGACCATTCACGAATGTGAGGAAGGCGGTGAGCCAGTGGAATTCTGGGAAGCATTAGGCAGGAAGGATCGAAAGGCCTACGACTGCATGCTGCAAGGTAAAATTAAACAATAAAGGTCTTTTTTTTAAAATCCTACTAGCACTATGGTTACATGGAAACCCATTTACATAAGAAAAAAAGAGCTTTGATTTTAAATATGAGTAAAAAGACTAATAATTCTGATTCTATTTGATGTCTGATTTTTTTATTGTTTTATTTATTTTTTTATTCTTTGGACTTTTTTTTCATAATTTAAATATTTAAATTGTATAATTTAGTCTCATAAATTTGACCTTTATTTCAAACTTTGATAATTTCTTTCTATTTTTATGAATAGATAATTGTTGGATTTTTTTTCTTTATGTCGTTTTTAATTTCTAAAAGTCATTATTATGTAATAAACCACACTTAACTAATATAATTTGGATTTTAACTTTTGAATTTGATACTTTTTATCATATTTTTATCATTTAAATTCTATAAGTCTATTTATTCTGTAAGTCTTTTTAACCTCATAACTTAAACCTTTATTTAAAACTTTTATCAACTTCTTTAGATTTTTATGAATTTTATACTATATAATTTTTTAGATTAGTTTTTTATTGTTTTAAAATTCATATTTTAATTTACACATGTCCTAATTGTTATTTAATAAACCACACTTTATTAATAATATTATTTGGATTTGGATTTTTAAATTTGATACTTGAACATTTTTGTCATAATTTTGACGTTTAAATTCTAAATTTTAGACTTTTTAATCTCATAAAATGTTACCCCTATTTCAAACTTTTATCGTTTGATCAATGTCTTTTGATTTTTATGAATTATATAATAAAAAAAATCTGCTTTAAGTTCGTTCATTCCACTATGGCGACTCCAGATTAATAAAGAGCCTAGGCCAAAAAGAAAATGAATGAATGAATAATTCTGTTTTCTAAATGTCATAACTGTTATTTAATAAACCACACTTTATTACTAATATTATTTGGATTTTGACTTTTGAATTTGATGGATTTGATAATCTCATCATTTTGACCCTTATTTTAAACTTTTATAATTTGATCAATTTCTTCAGATTTTGATCCATTTTATAGTATGTAATTATTGTGTTTTAGTTTTAAATTTCTAAATGTCATAATTGTTATTTAAAACACACATTTTATTACTAATATTTTGTGTTTATTATTGTTTTTTTATTTTATAAATGTTAAATTTGTAAAAGTTCAAAAGCCATATTGCAAATATTTTATATAGAATTGACTCTGGGCATGCAACAGTCTGGGTTGTTCGCTTCTTTGTGGCTTCTCCACACCTTAACTCTCCCAGATGTGGGAAAGACAGTGATGGTGAACTCATCAGAGAACAACACGTTTCACATTGTCCACAGCCCAAGATTGTCGCTGCTGGCACCATTGAAACCAACGTTTGGGATTGGTATAAGTTACCAAAGATTTGTCTATAGCAGCCCGGCTATATGTATTGACCCTTATTATATTTTGTAATTCATGAGGCTGCATGATATTGGAAGATTTCAATATTGCGATATATTTTATTTTCTGCGATAAATATTGTAATATTAATAAAGTTCCAGATTTAAATAGCTCTATTTGGCAATGTTCTGGGAAGCCTAACAGTATTCAGGTACAGAAATGTAATATACATATTGCAAAAAATGCTTTTCTTAATTTGCTTCGTCTCATTTCTAGTTCAAAAATCGAAACAATTTTAAATCAAGAAAAATATTTAAAAATATTGTTTTGTTTTCAACTTTAGAAGAAATTAGGGAAGAGTTTTTCCTTAAAGCAAGCAAAATTATTTGCCAGTGGGGTAAAGTAATCTTGTTTTTGCTTTGAAATGAAAATATTTGGACTAGAAATAAGAAAATTCTAAGTAAGGAAACTGTTTTATTTAGCATCAATCAAATAAATTCTGTATACAGTAAACGCCGTAATCAAATCCAATTCTGTAGCTCCTGGTTAACTGTAATCCAGACTCAACATTGCACATCTTCCAATAATTATGTGACTATTGTGGATGCGCGTTTTGTTCACTGTGTTTATTTCAATCTCTCTCTGTCTTTTTTTTTAGACCCTGGCAAGTTTAACTTCACACCGCGTCTGTTCCAACTGACTAGTTCTTCGGGTGAGTTTGTAGCGCAGGAGTTTTTCAACCCATCCAGAGCCGCAGATCTCGTTTGTTCTCTGCCGTTCCTGCAGGAAGATCTGTATTCTGCCCCTCAACCAGGTGAAAAAACAACCCCAACAACACTCTTCTCTCAGCCAGGAAACACTGAGTCACACATAATGATGCATATTTTCTTCTATCCGTCTGTTTTTAGCTCTGTTTCTGGTGGATAACTATCATGAGGTTTACCTGTGGCAGGGCTGGTGGCCGCAGGACACAGAGAGCACCGGCTCTGCTCGTATTCGCTGGGACTCAGACAGAAAGTGTGCAATGGAGACTGTATTGCAGTACTGCAGAGGTGACTGACAGATGTGCACAACACTTGGGCTCCAAAACTAAAAGCGCTATTCATTTTTAAGTATAACTTAGACAATAATCATGAAATTAAATTAGACAATAATCATGATATTTCATAAAAGCACAACCTTTTCAACATTTCTTGCTGTTGCAGTAATTTATGATAACTGAGATTTAAAAATTAATCTACAGTATGTATAACATGGCATTATTAAACTAGTTATGGCATTATTAATCCATTATGTAGCTTTAAATATTCAAATGAGTAGCTTTCACATGGAACTTATTGTCATTCACACTCTACAATAGAGGTGCACTTTCACAATATCCAAACGTGTGGCTCGAATGGATAGAAAAGAAAACACGACTTTCTAGGAAATATGTCAAAGCTTATAGAGAAAGACCTTATTTGGCAATTCAATTATTGTGTAGTGAAACATCTGATGTTGAGACTCACAGTTCAGACGCTTGCAATATGTATTGCAATAAATCTCATTGGCAGAGAAAAAATGTTACTCATAATGCCATTCAAATATTTTGTTTATTTAAGTCTCTCACAGCAGCAGCTGGATTGAGGAGATCTTCGACCTAACTGCATCTGAGGGTGGTCTGATATCAAAAGTGTTCAGTCTGATTCAAAGAGCAGCTGCACCATCTCTAGATTTTCTGAAGAAACAGTGGGAAGATGACTTAGGAAATATAGTTCCAGAGACAGTCTGGCAATCAACAATTAAGCAAATTCACTCAACATTTGCATCAAACACGGTTTTATTACAATTTAAGATAATTCATAGGCTGCGTTTTTCTAAAAGCAAATTGTCAAGAAAATTTCCAGAAACTGACCCAACATGTTCTAGGTGCCACAGAGGTTTACTGGTCCTATTCCTAATCTCCCAACCTCCCCTAACCTCCTTATTATATCATTAATATTGCTACTTTAAAATTGGTTTATTATTATTATTATTATTATTATTATCTAGTACCTGTTTTTTTAATGGTCATTTTTTTGTTATTTTGTTATTTGTCTTTCCATTTGTATCTGATATCATTTCATGTAATTTGTGTATATCTTTGCATATATATAATATATTAATTTATATATATATATATATATATATATATATATATATATATATATATATATATATATATATATATATATATATATATATATACAGTTGAAGTCAGAATTATTAGCCCCCTGTATTATTAGCGCCCCTGTTTATTTTTTTCCCCAATTTCTGTTTAATGGAGGGAAGATTGTTTCAGCACATTTCTAAGCATAATAGTTTTAAAAACTTATTTCTAATAACAGATGTATTTTGTCTTTGTCATGATGACAGTAAATAATATTTTACTTGAAATTTTTCAAGACACTTCTATACAGCTTAAAGTGACATTTAAAAGCTTAACTAGGGTAATAAGGTGCACTAGGCAGGTTAGGGTAATTAGTCAAATTATTGTATGATGATGGTTTGTTCTGTAGACTATCCAAAAAAGAATTAGCTTAAAGGGGCTAATAATTTTGTCCCAAAAATGTTTAAAAAAAATTAATAACTACTTTTATTCTAGCCGAAATAAAACAAATAAGACTTTCTTCAGAAGAAAAAAATATTATCAGACATACTGTAAAAATGTCATTGCTCTGTTAAACATCATTTGGGAAATATTTAAAAAAGAAAATAAAAATCAAAAGGGGGCTAATAATTCTGACTTCAACTGTATATATATATATATATATATATATATATATATATATATATATATATATATATATATATATATATATATATTAATTAAAATGTATTTATATTAAATATTTATTTATTTATATTAATATATTATATATTTATTAGGGGTGCAACAATACAGTTAGCTTACGGTTCAATACAATAAGAGGCTAAAGAGAAAAAAATAAAAACAATTTATTGCAATACTCTTTTATTTACTTCAAAGCCAAGTAAAGTACACTAGCTCCTACTGTATTGTATAATAAAAAAAATTTACACTGAAATCTCACAGCTGCTAGTAGCCTATATACAAACTGGGAATTTAATAAACGTAAATTGACCATTACAAGAAAACATATTTGTACTTCAGTAAACATAAATAAACCATCTAAATTAAACTCATCACTGCCTTTGTTATTTTTATGTGTCATGAGGACTTTATTACCTTCTCTGCTATCCTGCCTTCAGACAGTGATACTGCTGGGTGATGCTGCCGCAGATGTGCAGTCATGTTGGAAGTGTTTCGCTTTGAGTAGGCTATACGTGTAACCGAAATGTCCCCACACAGTGGATTTGAAAGACACTGGCGCTTTCTTGTACTGTTGCCTCACTTCACCGCCGCTCGCCATGTTAAAGTGTGTAATGAAGGTTAAGCACCCCCTAACTTTAGAGCATAGTGATTGAATATTTACTCACGGGGAGGAGTATCCTCATCTCATCTCGTAGACTTACAGGCACACACAAACAGTCAATTCCGAGAGAAATAAAACGCACATAAATTATTTAAACGTAAAACCAAAAAAAAAAACAAAAACAAAAAAAAACGGAATTTACAAGTGCGTTTTGAACCGGGGTTTTCGTACCGAACAGTTCAATATTATATTGACAATTGTGGCATCCTTAAATACATATATATATATATATATATATATATATATATATATATATATATATATATATATATATATATATATATATATATATATATATATATGTATATGTATATATGTATATATATATAATGTATGTTAAGGTATTACTATTTAAAAATTGTATGTTTACTGTATATCATTGTTGAAGTTTTGTAGTTTTTGATATTCATAATAGTTGATCATCATCGATAGTTTTCCAGCAAACAAGAAATGTGTATGTGATCCAGTCCTTTGTAATGATAAGCACTGTTTGCTGCTTTAGATGGATTATTTTTTACCTCTTATGCTGAATATACAGAAATCCAATAATAAAGTTTAATATAGATTATTAATATATAATATATTTACAACTTTAAAATGTTTTTTGGTGTCCCTTAATGAATTATGAAGTTGTTATTATTATAGTATATTGATTTTGCAATGAAAAGGCCATACAGTTAATTGTTTCACTCATCATAGCACACGTGCTGCTGATGATGTGACAATAAAAAATTATTTAATTTGATTTGTTGATGTGGCAATAAATCAGCAAAAAAAAAAAAAAAAACTTCCTCTCTTTACCTAACAGAGAAGAATGAGAAGAAACCTCAGAAGTCATATTTGATCCACGCTGGACTGGAGCCTCTGACCTTTACCAACATGTTCCCCAGCTGGGAGCACAGAGAGGACATTGCTGAAATCACAGAGAGGGTGAGGCGCTTCACATTTATGAGTTAACTGTGTTAACCTTTTTCTAGAAGCCCATATGTGGATCATTGACTGCTTTAAACCGTAGTAGTGTTATGCTGCATTGTCCCTGTTGAATAAACCTGCTCACAAAATAATTTCAAGTTTGGATAAATTGAGCCACTTTGCAGATTATGACAAGTTCCTTGAAAATGGCAGGAGGATGTTTTACCATTTTGAAGAGTTTGAAGCAAATTTCTTTGTGCTTGTGTGATGAATGCCACATTGATGGACTGTTTGAGAGTGCATAAATGTGTGTGTGTGTGTGTGTGTGTGTGTGTGTGTGTGTGTGTGTGTGTGTGTGTGTGTGTGTGTGTGTGTGTGTGTGTGTGTGTGTGTGTGTGTGTGTGTGTGTGTGTGTGTGTGTGTACAGGAGGCAGAGGTGTGTAATCAAATCATTCTGGTGGAGGATGTTTTGGCTCGTCTCTGTCAGAGCACATATCCTCTAGAAACACTGCAGACTCGTCCTCTTCCTCACGGTGTCGACCCTCTCAAACTGGAGGTGTACCTCACCGATGAAGACTTTGAGGTAAAGCACTGCGCTACAGTCAGAGAAAGTCATGTGCACATTGGACCAACATTTTCAACCTTTTCATAATTCTCTTAATAGTTTTTTGCTAATTTGCAGCTCTTGTCCTTGTTTTGTTAACCCTGTAACAGCCCCACCAAGGAAAAAAAATGGATTGCATTTCTTAACTCCTAATGTCGCTAGTTAACACACTTAATGCATTTTTTCAACACATCCCATAATTTCTAAAATATCAGCTTCTGCCAAGTGTACCGGAATTAATCCATATACTATGAAAAATCTAACAATATGAAGTGTAAGACCAATTTATTTAAAAACATAATCAAAATAAAAAAAATTTCAATACTAAATCATCTTTAGGGATGCCATCAGATATTTCAGATTCTCATTCAACATGCTTTCTTGTTGTTGTTGTTTTAAAATAAAACCAAAATCAAGTGTAGAAGTGCAACAGGATTATGTTTGTTTGTTTGTTTGTTTGTTTGTTAGGTTTTTTGTAAACCAACAATGCAGTGTGTGTAAACCATTATTTAAAACACTCATTTTTTAAATGACTTTAACAGTCCTAACAGTGCATCCGAAAAGTATTTATAGCGCTTCATTTTTTCCATATTTATGTTACAGCCTTATTCCAAAATGGATAAAAATTCTGTTATTTTCTCAACATTCTACACACAATAGCCCATAATGAAAATGTGAACAAAATATTTTTTTAAATTGTTGCAAATATTATTAAATATAAAAACCTTGAAAAATCACACGTGCATCAGTATTGACAGTCTTTGGCGTGAAACTCTAAATTGAGCTTGTGTACATTCCGTTTCCACTGATCATTCTTGAGATATTTCAGCAGCTTCATTGGAGTTCACCTGTGGTAAATTCAGTTGATTGGACATGATTGGAAAAGGCATACACCTGTCTATATAAGGTCCAGGGTTGACAGTGCATGTCAAAGCACAAACCAAGCCTGAAGACAAAGGAATTGTCTGTTGACATCCAAGACAGGGTTGTCTCGAGCCACAAAGCTAGGAAGGGTCACAGAAAAATTTCTGCTGCGCTGAAATTTCCAATGAGCACAGTGGCCTCCATCATCCGTAAGTGGAAGATGTTTGGAACCACCAAGACTCTTCCTAGAGCTGGCCACGATCTAAGCTGAGTGATCGGGATAGAAGGGTCTTAGTCAGTGAGCTGATCAATAACCCGATAGTCACTCTGTCTGAGCTCCAACGTTCTTCTGTGGAGAGAGGAGAACCTTACAGATGGACAACAATCTCTGCAGCAATCCACCAATTTGCCGAACGGCATCTGAAGGACTCTCAGACCATAAGAGACTAAATTCTCTGGTCTGATGAGACTAAAATTGAACTCTTTGGAGTGAACGCCAGGCGTTACGTTTGGAGAAAACCTGGCAACGCTCATGACCAGACTAATACCATCCCTACAGTGAAACATGGTGGTGGCAGCATCATGCTGTGAGGATGTTTTTCAGCAGCAGGAACAGGAAGACTCATCAGGATAGAGGGAAAGATGAATGCAGCAATGTTCAGAGACATCCTGAATGAAAACCTGCTTCAGAGTGCTCTTGACCTCACACTGGGGCGACGGTTCATCTTCCAGCAGGACAATGACCCAAAGCACACCGCCAAAATATCGATGGAGTGGCTTTACAACAACTCAGTGAATGTCCTTGAGTGGCCCAGCCAGAGCCCAGAACTAATACCTATTAAATATCTCTTGAGAGATCTGAAAATGGCTGAACACTGTCGCTTCCCATCCACCCTGATAAAACTTGAGAGATACTGCAAAGAGGAATAGGCAAAAATTCCCAAAGACAGGTGTGCCAAGCTTGTGGCATCATATTCTTAATGACTTGAGGCTGTAATTGCTGCCAAAGGTGCATCAACAAAGTATTGAGCAAAGGCTGTGAATACTCCTGTACATGTGATTTTTCAAGGTTTCTATTTTTATAAATTTGCAACAATTTCAAAAACTCTGTTTTCACGTTGTCATTATGGGCTATTGTGTGTAGAATTTTGAGGAAATAAATCCTGTGTAAATAACATTACAAAAATGTGGAAAAAGTTAAGCACAATGAATACTTTCGGGATGCACTGTATTTAAAACGGTCAAAATATGGTCAATGGTTTGTTAGAGCTGGCGGTTAAAGGGATAGTTCACTCCAGTTTACCCACCCGTTCATTTGTTTAACCCTGTTTGAGTTTCCTTCTTCTGTTCAACACAAAGGAAGATGTTTTGAAGAAAGTTGAAAACTGGTAACCATTGACTTCCATATTTGTTTTTCCAACTATAGAGGTCCACGGTTACCATTTTTCAGCTTTCATCAGAATATCTTCTTTTGTGTTCAACAGAAAAAAGAAACTCATAAAGGTTAAGTAGCACTTGATGTAGAGTAAATGGTGTATAAACTTTTATTTTTGGGTGAGTTATACTCTTAAGGAAATACAACCAAAAAGCCAAAACAACTAAAATGATCAAATTAAGAATTCCAATATCATCAAAATACAAATAAATCACAAGCAATTCAGAATATGAAGAAGAAAAACAAGCACAAATAAGACCAATAACTCTAAACAAAGAAATGATCACAAAAGTAACCCAGATTTTAATAACTGTATTGAATTATTTTGCCGAAATGAATTATATTTGGTTGGTTGCTTAACCAAGTATAATGTGACTAGACACTAAGAATGAAATGTTTTGCGGTTTTAGGCGGGGTTATAGGGAATTCATCGCAGGTAAGTGCTATAGTATCTCTGAAATGGGCCGTCAGAGGAATAGATGGTTTCTATTCTAACTCCTTGAGCACTATTTCCTAAACCTCACTTTTACAATAAATTTCTTCCTGGTCTTGCTCACTTTGGAAAACCCACATCAAATCAAACACAAATGCATGCATAGTGCACACACGAACACAATCTGAGCTGTTTTAATCACACAAGCCACTTCTTCAACAAAGAATGTTTTTCTGAAGAGTACAGTGTCCTATCTAGGCGTGATGTGATGAGTACATAAATATCTGTGTCCCTCTGATAAGGATTTGCTATGAAAATGCAACTGAAAGTGATTGATTTTAAGTAGGACTTTGGCTGTTTAAAAGCTCTGGATTGATTCTTTTAATATTCATTTAGTGTAATCTAACAAAACATAAACAGTTGTGGTTCATTTTGGTCTATTAGGACTGCATTTATACACACTGTGATCTAAATTTCCTATAGAGAATTAAATAAGAGAGGATGTGAGGTCTGCCATTGGTTGGCAAACACACATTCCCTCCCCTAACTCACAGCAGGTTAGTTAATTTATGTTAGGCTTATGTTTGTTATCTCTGGACTTTAAACTGTGATAAAAGTAAGTGTTATAAAACTGTACATATCAGTTTTAACCTGGATTTCTGCACAAATAGCAAGAATGACATGCTGAGTAGAAATGCTCACAGTGAAGTTATATTTTTCCACTCAGTTAATTTGTATTTGAATGATAAATTATCATTTATTTTCACTGTGATTTTTCTTTGTATTGCTTTATTTGAACAGACAATTTAGTTTGACGTAAACTTAATGCGCCTAGCTAGGACATCGTTACTGTAATCCTTTTCTCCTTGCTTTTCTGTCAATTTATGATTTGTATAATTTACAAACTCTTTTCAAAATATTGGGGTCAGTATTTTTTTTTTATAAATGTCTTTATTAATCAATGATGCTTTAAATAGTTCTGTGTCAGGGAAGTTATTCATAATTTTTCAAATATTAATTTTGATAGCAAGTAAATGCTGAGTATCCTGAAAAAATGTAAAATTAGTGCTCTTTTTTTCAGTTGTCAGTGTTGAAAACAAAGTAGTGTTTGCTCAGAATGTTTACCAGATTTATTTATTTTTTATTCATTTATTTCACTTTATTTATTTATTTAAATTTATTAATTGTACTTTATTCAATTATTTATTTTCCTTTATTTCATATATTTATTTATTTATTTATTTATTTATTTATGTTGTTTGTTTATTTATTGTATTTATTTATTTAATAATATTTATTTTACTCTATTCATTTATTTGTTGATTTATTTATTTTACTTTAGTCATTTATTGTATTTATTTATTTTATTGTATTGATTTATTTATTTGCAATTATTTATTTTGCTTTTATTTATTTGAATTCATTCATTTTTCATTATTCATTATTTTTTACTATATTTAATTTTATTCATTTATTTATTCTACTTTATTGATTTATTGTGTTCTTTTATTTATTTACAATTGTTTATTTTGCTATATTTTTATTTATTTGATTTATTTATTTATTTTACTTTATTTATTTATTTTACTTTATTTATTTGTATTGCTTTATTTATTGTATATATTTAAATATTCTGCTTTATTTATTTCTTTATCTACTATTATTTATTTTACTTTTTTATCTTACTTTATTTATTTAATTTACTTTATTCATTTATTAATTAGCTTTATTAATTTTACTTTATTTATTTATTCATTTATTTATTTTACTTTATTGATTTATTGTATTTATTTATTTCATTGTATTTATTTGTTTGTTTACTATAATTTATTTCGCTTTTATTTTTATATTCTACTTTATTTATTTATTGTGTTTATTTATTTTATTTATTTAATTACTATTATTTATTTTACTTTATTTATTTTAATGTATTTATTAAGTTATTGTACTTTATTCATTTGCTTATTTGTTTTACTTTATTATTTATTTTACTTTATTTTACTATATTATTTATTTTACTTTATACATTTATTTATTTTACTTAATTTATTTTTTGTATTCAATTATTCAACTTGCTTTATTTATTCCTTTATTTTACTTCATTAACTTTACTTTGTTCATTCATTTATTTTACTTTATTTTCTTTATTTTATAGTATTTTTATTTATTTACTTTTACTTCACTCATTTATTTATTTCACTCTATTTTTATAATTTTTATTATTTAATTTTTTTATTAATTATATTTTAAAAAATTGTTTCTTTGTTGGTTCATTCATTTATTTATTTATTTATTTATTTATTTATTTATTCATTCTCTTTCGGTCTTCTCCTAGACCAGCTTTAGTCATAAGAATTGGCTGATTGCATATTATCATTGATTGCATAAAAGCATTTGAAAAACAATCACTGATCCCAAACTTTTGAATAATATTATATAATATTTCTTTGTCATTTTATTTTTCTCTCACTGCACCTTTTTCTTGTTTTTCCAGAGAGTGTTAGACATAAAGAGAGACGAGTTTGACGCTCTGCCCGGATGGAAGCAAGTGAACCTAAAAAAAGCCAAAGGACTCTTTTAGAAACCTGACATTCGTCATCACGGCGACGAATTATCACTGTCCATTTCCACCATGGCCTCCAGTTCTGTGCTCGCCTCAACATTACATTGAGATGACTGTGCACTGAGAACAGGGTAAACGGTCAGGTCAAAGGTCACTTTAGGATCTACAGATGCACATGCTGTGGTGTCCGCTTTCGATGTACTTATTCAGTCTTTGAAAGTGATGTCTGTGTGTGTACGTGTGTGTTTATGTGTGTGCGTCTCCCCACCATATTCATGTACGACGGTTTCAAGTCTGTGATCGGTGCGTAAATCCCTGTAACTTCGAAAACCAACATGATCAGGTACATGAAATCAAGTGATCCGCTCAGCTTCCCATTCAGGCAGATCTGCGATGGGTTTCTGTTATAAGTGTGTGTGTTTATGTATGGTAAGTCTGCTGAATAATTGGAAATTGTATAAACTTTGTAGCAAACGGCAGCAAATCATGTTGTTGTTGTATACGTATGTTAGATTATTCTTTTGTGATTCATCATGAGGGGTTTACATGCTGCGTCTGTGTGTTTTTCTGGTGTGAATGGCTGTTGGTTGTGGTGCTGATGGTCTCTTGTTCTTCGGATGTGAGGGACGTCGTGTTTTTGTTTGTGTTTTGACGGCATGAAATGATGGACGAGAGAAAGAAATTAATTTAAATGTACAGTATAGTGCCTTGCTTTCGTGTACAGTTTCTATACCAAACACACACTAGTCTGCATTTCAGAGACTTTCTTTGTGATAAAAGACGTAGCAAATAAAGAAAGCAAATTGAAACTCTAATATTTTTATGCTTTTCTCATGTTTTTACACATTTTCAGGACAAAACTGTATAATCCAAACTTAGAAACTGAACAAAAAAATGTGTGTACAGCAATTGTTTTTCATCTGATTTAGATGGATAAAGAGTGACAGTGTTTGGAAAAAAAGCTGCTAGCTGGCTGTAGGTTTATATGAAGAGTTCAGACGCAATAGCCGCTAAACGCCACTTCCACCAAAAAATATGAGCTGTACATAAACTATTTTGTTTTAAAATTAAATCTTCATCAGATTTGTCTGCTGGACTGCTCCATAATTGGGGATGAGAGGAAATGTTAGGTTGGATGTAGTAATTACATTAAAAAATGATTTGTTAGACCCTCACTATACAAAATAAACAAAAGCTATGTTTTACAAACTTCAAGATATTTATTGGGGGCCCCTAGATTTCCCAGAACCCCTTACCTCACTTATTGGTTAAGTCCAGCCCTGGGTTCTCCATAGACATAATGATGTTTATAATGTAGAAACTGTATTCTGTTGACATATCCTAAAACCCAAACCTCAGCATTTTTACATTTTCAAAATATCTCCATATTCCAATTGGCTTCATCACTGTCTCCTCTCCACCAATCAGCTGGTGTGTGGTGTGCGGTCTGGCGTAAAATGGCTGCCGTCGCGTCTTCTAGGTGGAGCTAGCTAGCTCAGCTAGCTCTCTGCAACTCTCACATGGTTGCCCACTGAAGCTAAGCTGGGCTGCGCCCGGTCAGTACCTGGATGGGAGACCACATGGGAAAGCTAGGTTGCTGCCGGAAGTGGTGTTAGTGAGGCCAGCAGGGGGCGCCCAACCTGCGGTCTGTGTGGGTCCTAATGCCCCAGTATAGTGACGGGGACGCTCTACTGCTTAGTGAGCGCCGTCTTTTGGATGAGACGTTAAACCGAGGTCCCGACTCTCTGTGGTCGTTAAAAATCCCAGGATGTCCTTCGAAAAGTAGGGGTTTAACCCCGGCATCCTGGCCAAATTTGGCCACTGGCCTCTGTCCATCATGGCCTCCTAACCATCCCCATGTTCTAATTGGCTTCATCACTGTCTCCTCTCCACCAACCAGCTGGTGTATGGTATGTGGTCTGGTGCAAAATAGCTGCCGTCGCGTCATCCAGGTGGATGCTGCACACTGGTGGTGGATGAGGAGATCCCCCCCTTTGTGTGTAAAGCGCTTTGAGTGCCCAGAAAATTATTATTAAGGAATTATTATTATTATTATTATTATTATTATGTCTGATTGATGCATTTGTGCCTGTGAGAACCTCAATTTAGGTCCCCCTAGTGACCTATTAGTAGGCCCACATGGAATCTGTGCCTGCGGAAATCTGTGGATTTGCAGCCCATCATTGAGTCTATTTATGTACTTTTGTGTAAATGTGTGTAAATTAATATTTCATTTTTTTTTTTGTCAATTTCAGTAATGTTATTAACAAATATGAAAATGTTTGTATGTTTTATTAACAATACAGTTTGTAAATTCATTAATTTTCAACCGCTTTTCTGGGGCCGGGTCGCGGGGGCAGCAGTCTTTAGGAGAGAACCGCAGACTTTCCTCTTCCCGGACACTTCCTCCAGCTACTCCACACTGAAAAAAATGATTCAAAGATAATTTCTTGGATTTACTAAGTTAATCGGTGGTAAACAATTTATTTGGGCTGAATTTAAACAAACAAATTAAGTTAAACATTACAAAATTTTATTTGTTTAAATTCAACCCAAATAAATAGTTTGCAACAGTTTCGCAAACATAGCTTTTTTTTTAGTGCAGGGGACATAGGCCCATCCAGCGTGTCCTGGGTCTTCCCTGAGGCCTCCTACCGGTGGGACATTTCTGGAACACCTCCCTAGGTAGGTGTCCAGGACGCATCCTAAACAGATGACTGAGATACCTCAGCTGACTTCTCTCAATGTGGAGGAGCAGCCGCTCTACTCCAAGCTCCTCCCAGATGACAGAGCTCCTCACCCTATTTATAAGGGTGTGCCCTGCCACCCCTCAAAGAAAACTCATTTCGGCCGCTTGTATCCGAGATCTTGTCCTTTCGGTGATGACCATAGGTGAGAGTAGGAACGTAGATTGACCGGTAAATTGAGAGCTTTGCCTTTCGGCTCAGCTTCTTCTTTACCACAATGGACCGGTACATTGATCGCATTACTGCCGCCGCTGCACTAATCCTTTTTTTATCCTTTCCTCACTCGTGAACAAAACCCAGGGTAAGGACTTTCCTTTAACCTGAAGATGACAAACTACCTTTTTCTGGTGGAGTACCATGGCCTTGAACTTGGAGGTGCTGATTCTCATCCCAGCCACGTCACATTCGGCAGCAAACCACCCCAGTGCATGCTGAAGGTCCATGTTAGATGAAGCCAACAGAACAACATCGTCTGCGAATAACAGATGAAATCCTGTGGTCCCTGAACCGAACCCCCTCCACCCCAAGGCTGCACTTTGAAATTCTGTCTGCAAAGATTATGAACAGAACTGGTAACAAAGGGCAGCCCTGCCAGAGTCCAACATGCACTGGAAACAAGTCTGACTTATTTCCGGCAATGCGAACCAAACTCCTCTGTTCATACAGGGACTGCCCTTAACAGAGCGCCTCTGATCAGTTTGTAAATTCATTCATTCATTTTTAGCTTAGTCCCTTAGTACCGTCAACCTTAGTACCGTCAACGCCCTTCCAGCTGCAACCCATCACTGGGAGACACCTATACACTCTTATTCACACACATACACTACGGACCATTTTAGCTTACCAAATTCACCTACACTACGTCTTTGGACTTGTGGAGGAAACCGGAGCACCCGGAGGAAACTCAAGCAAACGTGGGGAGAACATGCAAACTGACCCAGCCGAGGCTCGAACTAGCGACCTTTATGCTGTGAGGGGAGAGCACTACCTACTGCCTTAGTCACCCGGTTTGTAAATATTAAATGTAAATAAATGTTTGTATTTTCTGTCTTTTCGTAGATATAAGAGACTTGCAGATCTAATTGGATTTCCATTATAAACATTAAATAAAAGTTTAAAAATTTAATTTTTAATTATTTTTTTTTTGTCAAATATTAAGGTTTTTAGTTATGATACTCCCAACATTATTCTCCATAAATCTGCAAAGTTTTAACACAATTCTGTGCAGAAATTGCAAAAAAAAAAAAATGTCAGCAGATTCTGCCTAGCCCTATCAGTTTGTGTGCATTCAATTTTAATTCCCCACTGGGAAATACAACATATATATAAACACACACTGAATAGCAATCTTTATAAAGACGTCTCATAAACATAATGATTTCAATACTGTACAAACTGAATATTCTGCAATTTATTTGCAAAATGCTTCATTCTGTGACCAAAATAAAAGTCCAATAAGGTCAAAGTTGCTATTGTTATACTTTGTTAGGACATTAGGTCCTCACAACGTAGGGAATGCAATACACAGACATAAAAAGCGAAAATACATTATAGGCTAACCCATGCTCGTGCTCGAGTTTTGTTTCGTGAGCTCTGATCATGCTGATAAGTGTTCGCCCTCAGGGAGGATCTCATTGTCGAATAAAAAGCGAAAGTATTTTTCCTCCATGGTATCATCAATTCTGTACAAACTCTCGGGACTACACAGCGATGTTCAAGCTCCAGGTATGATGTTTGTTTCAGTAAATCTTGGTGGCACTAGAGTATTACAAATTTACGAACTCATTTAGACTAAGTGCAAAATGGTGTACTTGTATAGCTTTTTAAATTTGTTTGTAATTGCATCTTTTCACATTACTCTGAATAATTTGCTGTAGTATTCTTCATTTGCTTACACAGATACAGTACAATGCTGAAATGAAACCTAATAGACGAACTGAGATATTTATAGAACGGAACGGAAATGTTTTTGTGGTTAAGCCTCACAACCACAATATGCTGCTTCCGGCAGAGGGCGTCCCACAAACATAAGTGGACACATGCATTCTTTCCAATCCATATCAGCATATGACAGCAATATAATTCAACACTTGCAGCAGGTTCTTGTTGCAGTGTAGTGTTGTCGACATAACGTTTGCCTATATTTTTTTGGAAATTTTTTTATGGAAATTAAATATTTACATAGATTTAATCTTTTCAAATAGGACTACAGGTTTATAAAATCGGCATAACTAATTGTGCTTCTGTAGAATTAGCTTCATACTATAACATTGCTTGCTGCTTAGAGACGTAATTAAACTTAACTAAAGTCAGATAATGTAGTATTTGTGAGGATGTGAGCAATTATTTATAGTCAAGTATCTGACAAGTTTCTAATTACACTAATTACCTAAAACATCTAAAGCTGTTTTTTATAATGTCGCAATTATTAGCATCACTGAATAAACCGAGTAGATTAGTCTACTTAAAACTTCAGGAATTCTGGCTCTAGATATTCTAGGTATTCTACTAAGTTATAGTATTTCATTTGTAAGTCGCTTTGGACAAGTGTCTGCTACTGTAAATTACTAAATGTAAATGTATTAAACAGATTCATTTCATCTAGAGACTATCTAGTCTAGGGGAAAGAGGGGCACAAAGTAACACTTTTTGGATTTGGCCAAATAATGAACTAAGTAGGGTTAGATTAAACCTTTTTTTTTTTTTTTTTTTTTACCAACAACACACAAACCTCTCCTACAAATGAGCACTGGAATTATGATCGCCAGACTTATGGTTTCTGTGCAGTATTGCCAAATTTACTCCACCTTTGGGGCAAGCTGTAACAGACAGATGGTTGTAACACATGATTAAAAAGTCTGATTTCACACAATTAATTTAAATTCAGTTTACTTTAAATAGTATATTTCATAATTACTTAATTTTTGTATTCTACATAGCACAGCATGATTATTTATCTATTGGAATAACACATTTGGATTTATTTGCATTATTATCATTACAACATCACTGTGTCTTCCTCAAAACTGGCTAGCAGTCACTTTTTTTTTTTTTTTTTTTACACCTTTTAAAATGGTTCCATATTTTAGCCTAGAAGACGGTGATCACAACAGTATAAGATTTAACATACATACTTTCACATATTTTTAAAATAAAAAATATAGAGTGTAATACAAAATATTTTTATGCTGCAAAAATGGTTTCTCTTTCTCACTCAAATGTAGCAGAACTTTTACAATAATTGTCAGGAAGACTTCTGGATACACTGTGGTGAAAACCTTGGGAGCATGCCAGGGTTAACCCCGAGCAAATACCTTAAAACTCTGTATTACATTTTACCCCGTGTTACTTTATGCCCTGCATTCCCCATCTACTGCTACTGTAATAAATGAACACAATGAAATGAACACAAACTGTTATATAATTTCTCATTATTAACACTAACATGAAATCTGCTTTTTTTCTCTCAGGCTGATCTGGTCATTTCAGATTAGAGAAATCCACAGACATATTGTAAAAGCAGATGGACATGTCTGATCATGGTAATTTCCAGCACACTACAAACACACCAGTTATAAGGACGAATTTTCCTAAAAATATGTAATGATCTGCGTTGGGGAAAGTTACTTTTGAAAGTAATGCATTACAATATTGAGTTACTTCGAAAAAAAGTACTCGTTGAGTTACTTGGTTACTTTATGGTTAGTAGTGTGTTACAATATTGAGTTACTTCAACAACAAAAAAGTACGAGTTGTGTTCATTTTTTATAGTAAGTAATGTGTTACATTACTTTTGCATTACTTTTTATTAGCTGGCTGAGGCTTGATTTCATTCAGAAATAGTTTTTTTTATTTTAATAGAGGAGCTTTGCAATTAATAATGCACCATGTATCACACACCTTCATTTACCTTTAATAAAACACACAAAAAAAATATTTAGGATAATGTTATCTGAGAATTTTCTTACCCCAGAGCTATACATGCCATATACAGATTATTGAAAGTTTAAAGAAATGTGTTTGCTACTTTTCTACTATTTATCTAAAGTAAAATCACTGTTCATTGAGACTGTAGTCGTAGTTTACAGTTTTAATCCAAAGAATGACCAGTCTGTCAGACAAAGAAGAGCCGAAGTCAGATTCAAATAAGTTTACTGAAGATAGTTTGCAGTTTCATCAGCAAAAGCCAGCTTCAACACTTGCAATTCCTAGGCCGCTCTGCTTACAATCATAAATCAACATCAATTTTACTCTCACATAATGTCATTAACTGCGTAATACATATAGGTGTTTTAACCTGATTGGTTGAAACATAGAAAGACTAGAAAAATTTCCACAGCGGTGCGTGCGTACAATTCTGAATAATATCTCAAGCATATATACGTCAGACATCTATTAGACTGTTTAGAGCTGACCTCAGACCTGTGAAAAGGATCCACAATCGAATAGAACATACACTCTCCAAGTACAATCTGTTTCTTACCCAAAGCTAAGTGTACTTTCAAGCGTCTTTATCAAAACTGGTTAAAAACCGCTATAATCTACATTCAGGCAGTTATATACTCACTAAATAAAGTCTATCTTGAATAAAAAGGAAAATCACTTTAAACAGAAACAACACATAACAATAATATCAAAATCACTTTAGATCATGTTAACACTCAGCAATACAAACAGGAAATCAGTTGTTTTCTATCATCAAGCCCTTCAGTTCCACTCGAGGTCTCCATGACCTCTGACCTGGTTTAGTGGCCCCTGAAAATAGTTACAAAGAGACAGGCAAATTCACTGAACATTCTTACATTGTATTAAACAATGTGTTCACTTTATTCATTAGTCAAAATTATTTCAAGATTATATACTGATTCAAATAGTTATATTAATAGAGTAATATGAAAATGATAATTGTTGATCCATGCTGGGACGGATTTTAAGGCAGAAATCCGAATCCAGACAATCCTCTTTTCCTCTATATTTTCAAAATAATGAGCACATTCTCTCATCGACTGCGTGATTCACTGAGACTACTTTCATTTTATTTCAGCTATTTATTTTTATTTAAACAAATAAGTAACTGGTCCCACTTTATATTAAGTGGCCTTAACTAATATGTACTTACACAGGAATTAATAGTTTGTTACAATGTACTTTTTGTGTAAATACATGTATTTACTGTGTACTTATGCTTGATTAAATACATGTATGTAATTACATCTGTAATTAACTTTTGTATTTACATTTGTAAACACACTGTT